>NC_135783.1:14883946-15046446 GCF_051106095.1 Pogona vitticeps | reverse complement strand
ATCAATACTGGCTCAAAAGAATGTCTCCTAAGAATCCCATATAACTTTATTCCAGTTGTTACTCCAAGATTAAAAGGAAACTCACATTCAAGTTTTGTGTCTGTTTTACTGTTGCCGGATCTAGTGCACGATGACAGCATAAAGAGTCTACTCAGAATTAAGTCTGCTGTTAAATTAAATGCTTATCTAACTGATGATGAAAAACTAGGGCATTTTTAATGTTTTATATGTATAATATTTTGTTCTACCTTTTCCCTCAAGTTTTTTTTTACTTTGTCCTCTGCTTTCCAAAAATACAGTTACAATACAGATATGGATTGTATATCACCATCATCGTCATTTGCCATCAAGTCATATCTTATAGTGACCCTTTTCAAAGGTTGTTGGGATAGAGAATACACAGATGTGGTTGACCATTCCCTTCTTCTAGGAACGCCTTGGGACTGTGCAGGTTGCCCAAGGCCACACAGGCTGGCTCTACTCACAGGAGGCACATTGGGGGAATCGAACTCCCAACCTTTGGCTCCACAGCCAGAGACCTAAAGTACATAGTTTAAAGGTAAAGGTTCCCCTTGACAATTTTTGTCCAGTCGTGTTCGACTCTAGGGGACGGTGCTCATCCCCGTTTCCAAGCCATTTTGTCCGAAGACAATCTTCCGTGGTCACATGGCCAGTGCGACTTAGACACGGAACGCTGTTACCTTCCCACCGAAGTGGTCCCTATTTATCTACAGTACTTGCATTTGCATGCTTTCGAACCGCTAGGTTGGCGGGAGCTGGGACAAGCGACGGACACTCACTCCGTCGCGTAGGTATATATATAGAGAGAGACACATAGGGAGAAAAAGAATGAGAATGGGTTTATATTTAAAAACTTCTTGGAACTGTATTTGCCTCTGCCAACGACAGTACTGTAACTTTTTTCAGAACAGGAAACATCTCCTCAGCTTCTGTCAGGTTTTTCCTGCCTGTGGAGGGTATGAAGCATGAACAAGAACTGCTATCTGTATTCACAGGACGTGTCCACTTCAGCGAGGACCGCAAACACCTTCATGGACTTGATGACCTTCTTTCCATGTAAAGAAGGGTGATAAAACTGGAAACAAAGGTAGCAAAACTAGAGCACTCCACTACCATGGTAAATACACACAATTTGCTCAGGAGTGAATAGGGACATTGAGTTCTCTATATTTCATTTAAATTTCTATTTACTTATTTTACTGGTTGAAAGTATTTACATGTTAAGAGCAAGAACTGTTTCGGCACAATCTGTACCCTTCATGAGGTCCATTACAAACTCCACCTCTACCAAAGTGCACAGATGTCTTTATTTTCGACTCTAAGCGTATAACAGTTACGTTTATTTTATTTTTCCCTTAGTCATAAGCAATTAGGGCACTAGAAAACAGCACACCGAACGCTCTGAAGAAGTGATCTTGGGAGAGCGATCTAGCCATAGCGAGCAACTAGTTGATCCCCTGGCACCGCTCTGAGCAAGAGTTATTACTAGCTGAGTACGACAGCTTGCAGACATGTACACAAAGCCATTGCAATTAAAGGCTCACACTGTGACATAACTGATGGCTTACCCAGATGCTAGCAGGAAACACCACAAATATCCAAGCCCCCCCCCATGCTGAAATGATGAACAGGCATGGAAAAGGGGGGGGAATCATACTAAAATTGGGATGGAAGATCAGGAGAGATAGGTCAAAAGCCTTTCTGGAACAAGCCAAGGTGTGGAGCGTATTCCATAAATAACAGGGAAAGCAGCATGTGGAAAAGGTTTTTATTTAGATGACAACTCCCTGAATTCCTCAGCCAGTCTGGTTAGGGGATTCTCAGAGTTGTAGTTCAAAAAAATTATCTTTCTTGAAGCAGTAATACAGTTGATAGGGAAAGGGTGGTCATATGATCATGAGGATCAGATGCCCACAGAGAATTTCTGAGGGTGTTGCTCGAGGGTGAAGCTAAAACTTGACCTTCCAAACTATGATTAAAAGTATAGGAACCCTGTCCTCTTGACAGTATGGCCACCCTAGAACGGAGGGAGGTGTGGCACAACAAAAGACACGCCTACCATGCACACATGGAGACCCCAACCATACTGAGGAGGGGCCAATGCAGACTTTGCTTCTGCCTCTACCCAAAATATTATTATTAAGAGGAGAGATGGACGTATTCATTCACAGGTGCAGCTAATGAATTCGTATTCGTATATGAATACGAATATCCCCCCAGAGGTGCAGATAATGAAGGTCCGCCCCCCGGACCCATCACCTCCTGGCAAATAGAAGGGGAAGAGATGGAGGCAGTGACAGATTTTACCTTATTGGGCTCCATGATCACTGCAGATGGTGACAGCAGCCATGAAATTAAAAGACACCTGCTGCTTGGGAGGAAAGCTATGACAAACCTCGACAGCATCTTAAAAAGCAGGGACATCACCTTGCCGACAAAGGTCCGCATAGTCAAAGCTATGGTTTTTCCTGTAGTGATGTACGGAAGTCAGAGCTGGACCATAAAGAAAGCTGATCGCCAAAGAATTGATGCTTTTGAATTGTGGTGCTGGAGGAGACTCTTGAGAGTCCCCTGGACTGCAAGGAGAAGAAACCTGTCCATTTTGAATGAAATCAACCCTGAGTGTTCACTGGAAGGACAGATCCTGAAGCTGAGGCTCCAATACTTTGGCCATCTCATGAGAAGAGAAGACTCCCTGGAAAAGGCCCTGATGTTGGGAAAGGGGAAGGGGATGACAAAGGATGAGATGGTTGGATGGTGTCACCGAAGCTACCAACATGAATTTGACCCAGGAGGCAATGGAAGACAAGAGGGCCTGGCGTGCTCTGGTCCATGGGGTCATGAAGAGTCGGACACAACTAAACGATTAAACAACAACCACAGTCAAGCCTCTACTCTCAAACTTGGTTTCATCCCATGTTCAGGTACCTTGGTTCAGGGTTGACTCAGTCTTCCTTTCTTCGTTGGTTGATAAAATAAGTAACTAACTCATTGAGAGGCAAAGTGTTGTTTGCATAATTACCTTGTAAACTGCCCAGAGAGTGCTTCAGCACTGTGGGGTGGCATATAAATCAAAACAGAAGCAGCAGCACCACCAACAACAGCAACAAAAACAGCACCATAATATAGAAAAGCAGTGTAAAAACACGTTCAGCGTTTGAGCTGAAATAGTTGTTTAGTTGCTTATTAATGGTTTCTTACTAAGTAAGGAAAAAAACCCTTCTAACTGCTTGCTGAGTTTAACTGGAAAGGTATTAAAAGATCCTGTAAACACCCCAAAGGAGAGAATCTGATCTGGTGTGGTTCTGCCTTACTGCCACATTACTAATAAATTGCCTTTCCAAGTGGTCGTATTTGGTGTTCACTCCTACAATAGGTATATAGATATAAGGACTGACAAAGCCAGACACTTAAGTTACCTTCAGTTGCTGCCTTCATGAATAGTCTCCCCCCCCTCCTTCAAGGGGGATAAAGTCCTCACTCCTCCTCTTTCCGTTGTCTCTTTCTACTTGTGAGAACCAACATTTTGTGGGAACCAGCACATCTTCAGAGAAGAGGGTCCTGCTCATGTTCCTCCTTAATGAGCTCTCACTTTTATGGAGAGCCTAAATGCAGAAACAGACCTCTCCTCTAAAGACCTGCTGCTTTCTGTGTGTAGAAAGCAGAGATGGACACAGACCAGAAAAATGGTGAATCATTGTGCTTTTTGGTTCATGGCTACCCATGGACCACGAACTTTCCAAACGTGTTTTTTTTTAAAATGAAACATGAACCGGTTCATTTTTTTAAAAAAAAGTTCGTGCCTGGAGGGAAGGGAAACTAAACCCACCCACCCACTCTGACACCCACCTGCCCCCTTCCCACTGCCCCCATCACCTCCCTATCTGGTCTTGCCGCCTCCTCCTCCATCACTGTTCTGGCTGCAACTGGATGTAAAAGAACAGCCTGATCCAGCACCATGTGGTCCTGATTTAGGGCCACGTGGCCGCACTGCTTATAGGGAATGTAGGTCCCAGCTGATCTCCCTGATCAACTGGCACATGTTCCGAGATAGCAGGCCTGGCTCACGGGAAACCAAGCTGCTGTTTCTGTGCATACCCATCCCTGTCAGCTGATAGGCATATGCAGAGACAAGAGGCCCAGCTCTCCGAAGGGAAGCCAGGCTGCTGTCTCTGAAGATGGAGGTGGTGGTGGTGGTGGAGGAGGAGGAAGCAGTAGCACAAGGTAAGGAGGTGATTGGGGGGGGGGGGGCGCAAGGAGAAGGAGGCAGGAAGCAGGCTATGAAGACGGGAGGGCAAACGAACCAGGAAGTTCATTAAATTGTTCAAAAGGTTTGTTGGTTCAGTTGTTTTCGTTTGTCAGTTTTGACAAACACAAGCCCGAACCAACAAATCAGCAATTTTTTTTACGAATTTTCTGGTTTGTTTTTTGTTTCATGCCCATCTCTAATCGGAAGCGACAATGAAGAACAGCGAGACGAAGCTTTCTTCTCTAAGTATGGTATGTCTATTTGTGAAAGTGATGCTTGGATAAGGCTGCGCATATACAAGTTTCTGAGGCTGCAGAACCAACTAAGGGGCTGGTCCAGTGTGGTATAGAAGATGCAGGCGACACTTGCAGGTTATACTTATGAGGTTCCTGAGGTAATTTTTTTTTTGGGGGGGAGTCATTTCTACTTCAAGACAGACTGCATCACAGGCTTCTTCAGATGAAGTGTGGTGGGGGGAGGATGAAATGCAGAATAAGTGCTGAAGCTATCATAATCCTCAACCCAGGCAGATCTTTTAATGGCGCCAGAGCACAAAGAACCCACACCTTCTTTTTTCCCCATTTTTAAAAAAAGTGTGAGGAAGAGTTTGCATTGTTTTGAATCTAATTAACCTTTTGGAAACCCTTCTCTCTGTTTGTCTTGTTTTAAAGTAGAAGAACTTCAGCAAACACGGGTTCTATTTTATTATGCTGATGATGTTGCACCACCAAAAGATACAAATAAAGAAAAAGGGTGTGTTTCTCCCTCCCTCTTTGGTAATACACCAAAGAGGGAGGAAAGTTGGTGGAGAAAGGCAGGCTAAAAGAATAGTAGTCAAGGGGCACAGGAGATGAGGCTTGTTGGAGGTAGAAAACCCCAGTTGCCAGAAGTAAACATGCCACAACAATAACACTTATACTTGACCAACTAAGACTTCCATTGGAAAAAATGTCTTTTCAGCTATCCCTTCTATTCATTGCTTGTTTCAACATTCCAATTCGATTAATTAATTTCTAGAACTCTTTTTCCATTTGCCCTAACAAATGAAGAAAAATCAAAATCAAATACTCTGTTGGATTGTCTTTATTTCTCAGAATGGGATACTGCAGCATCAGAGAAATTCAGGTTAATTAAACATAACCTCTTTGGTTTGTGTGTGTCTTGGCAGCATTTAATCAAACCATGTTCCTCATGACCCAGGGACAACTTCTAGACACTGAGTCTGACAATTATTCACACAACTAGGCCTTGTAATAATAGGTTGTGAAGATCTGATGCAAACACAAGATGTACAACTGAAGGATATATCTATATAACAAGATCTATAGATCTAGACACACACACACACACAGAGAGAGAGAGAGAGAGAGAGAAAGAGAGAGAGAGAGGGATATGTATCCTTTAGTTGTACATCTTGTGTTTGTACCAGATCTTCACAAACTACTATGACAAAGCCTAGTTATGTATAGATTTTCTGTGTGTACACTCTCTGTGCATATGCATACACAGAAAAGTTTCCTCTAGGGGGGAAATATTGAAACTATTCAGAAGGCGACACATACAACTATTGATAAACAACAGTGGCTAAAAATTGTGAAATAAATAAAATAATATTATTTTATTAGATGTGCAAATCGGAAAATAATTTCATTCTGGTGACCCCAGGGATTCTTTCTATGCAAGGTATTCTAATAATCCTCAATCTCTCAAATTTTGATTAGACAGAAGGAAAGATCCCCACATTCTTATTGACACATGAATTAATTTTGATGAGGGCAAATATCCCAAGGAATTAAGGTTTTCAGAAGATGAAGTCAGTCACTTTTTCAAAATCCATCTGAAATTGCCTCAGAAGAATGGATTAACAACATAGACCCCACTCCAGCAGGAAGAAAATAATGCAGAGAAGGTAAAAAGCTAGCCTGAGGTTTCTTCTCTTGCTTGGAATCCTTGAGGTGAGGTCTACCTCAAGTGTGCTTGGGTCTTGCCCTTCCTGGCCTCTAAAAGCAGTCAGCATTGGAAATTATTGAGTGAATAGGAAAAAGTCCGAATGTCTTCCTTCAACAGATCATAGTTTCGTTGCACTGCACTGAGTAATTTCATGAGAATCTCCAATATCCCCTTCTCAACGATGATACTGATGAGGCCTCAGCTCCAGGGGCTTCTGAATGAGATGGGCTATCATCATGTCTTTCAATCTGACTTCAAGCCTAGTTGTTTGTTTATTTCTATTTATTAAATGTATATTCTGCCTTCAAGATGCACCGCCTATGAGGAGACTCCAAGCCCTCAGGTTCTCACCAAACTCAGGTTCTCACCAAAACAAAACCGTGAAAGTAGAAGAAGTAGGGGTATGGAGGGCTTCCTAGAAGATCTCAGATTGGGCAAGTTTATATGGCCGTATATGGTCTTTCATAGATGTAAGTTATATAGACCACAGATCTATTAAAGTTAGAAATATGAGATCGTAACACATATTTTGAATTTTGACCAGAAATAAATCAATAGGTAGCAAAGGGAAATTTATGCACTCCCTCTAACCCACTCCAAGCAGCAATCTGGCTGAAGGATTTGGGACCCTCTGAAGTTTTAAAGCGCTTTCCAAAGACAGTCTCATGGATGCAGCATCTTGCGGTCCACACTGAATGTAACTAAGACATGGTTACATCTGAACCAAATAATAGAATCATAGAGTGATGAAGTTCGGAGGGGCCTACAAGGCCATCGACTCCAACCCCCTGCTTAACGAAGGAATAAAAATCAAAGGGTATCTGTCCGGGAGTTGCTGAATTTCTCGTGAACACCTCCAGTGTTGGAGCACTCACCACCTCTCCAGGTAATTAGTTCCATTGCGGTACTGCTCTTACACATAGGAATTTTTTTTCCTGATATTCAGCCGAAATCTGTCTTCTTGTAACACAGCCCATTGTTGTGTGTTCTTCACACAGGAATGATTGAAAACAGATCCTGCCCGTCTTCTGTATGCCAGCTTTTCAAGCATTTGAAAAGTGTTATCACATCAACCCTCTGCCTTCTTTTGTCAAGGCTAAACATGCCCAATTCTTTCCTCATAGTGTTTGGTTTCCAGCCCTCTGATCACCTTGTCGCCCTCCTCTGAACTTGTTCCAATTTCTCAGCACCTTCTTGAAGTGTGGTGTCTGGCCTAACCAGTGCTGAATAGAGGGGGACGAGCACCTCGAAGGATCTAGAGACTATGCTTTGGAGATACATGAATGTTATCTCGTCTCTGGATCTCCCTCCCAATAAAAATTATTCCAGCTTCATCTCTGTTAAGCTGCTGACAGAGAGAGAAAAGTCCACTTTCTGAAAGGCCTTTGGCCTCTATGGACTTTGTTTTACAGTGTTTTTTTAGGGATAATCTGGTTCTCCTTCCAAACAATCTTTTAAAACTTAATTCTTTTTAATGATTTCAGTCTACTGTAAATCACTTTGGGAGCCCTGCTGGGGCAGCAAGATGGCAGATAAGTGTTATAACTGAAGAAGCAAATAAATACATAAATAAATGTCTGATGCCTCTCTTGGGGGGGAGGCAAGGTTATTTCCAATACCATCGGGTATAGTATTGTTTTGAGTTGCCTGCCTAAGATGTGTGACTGGGGCACTGTTTTGTGGTAGCTCCTCTCCCCTTCAGCTGGGCAAATTCCAAAAGTGGCACCAGAGGACTCGTGTTTCGTGCCATGGCATACAGTTTCCCCCAGGCTTCATTTTGTATTCCTGGGAATTTAACACATATTTAGGAAACTGCTGGGAAAGGCTGCTTGACATTTTGATTCTTGACACCACCAGTATCCTGAGTTCAGGAAAATCAACTCATTTTTTCCTTTCCATCTATATTCAAGAAACCTGTAGTCAATCTGAACTATGCTCTGATGTTGGTGATAGAGCCTGTCTACATTGGCATATAGTTATTGTAAGGAATTGACAACACCTATGCCAGCAGCAGTCAAGAGGGTCTACAGCAGTGGTTCTCAAACTGCGTTCCCCAGACGTTCTTGAACCGCAACTCCCAGAAATCCTGGCCAGCACAGCAAGTTTGAGGACCACTGGTGCACAGGATACCCTCTTCTGTTCCCTACCCTTCATAAAGTGACACCATGCAAGAGAAAAACCATGAAGCTGACACAGTACCTTTTTTCATCAGTTAACCACTTCTCAAAGCAATTGTCAGAGCTTTGAGAACCAGAGCACAAACAGAGTTCTGACTCCTGTCCTCTGAAGATGGAGAGACTGATGAAATGTTAGGAAGAACAACCTTCAGAACACGGCCAAAGAGCCCGAAAAACCCACAACAACCAATTGTCAGAGCTGCTCTTCAACAAACGTGAGTGGCTTACAGAACGTTGAATCCTGCTATGAGCACAACATACTGGTAGCCCATAGAACTGAAAAGTTTTACATGTGCAGCTAGGCATTTCTTGCAGGAAAACCCCATCACCCATGAGATTTCCTGCAAAATTGCTTGTGAGAACAGGTATCTTGCACAGAGAAATCATACGGCCCAGAGAAAAGAGTGATGTCTTTGCTTGGTTTCTCTCTCTGAATGCAAGAAGCTGCAGGATTCGTAGCTCTGACACAAAGATCATTTCCCCCTACTAGCAAAAAATGTTTTCTCAATCTTTAAAGGGGACAAGGTAGAACTTCATAACTGTCCTCATACAGTTAATTTAGAATGTATGTTCAGTTTATCCAACCGACTGTAATTGCTGAATTATGTTAGCAAACTTCTTAAGGTTTAGTTTTTAATCAGAAAACTTGCTAAAAGCATTCAACACTGTATATATATGTTAATGTCACTTTCTGTGCAATGCAAAGTTCTTCTGTATATAACAGTGTGGTGCTGTGCAATTCTGATACCCCAGGCACCCAACAATGTGAAAAATTATAGGGTGCTTTAAACTGTTCCCTGGATTAGCACCAGTTAATTTGGGAGGACTATTTCTGTGTGGGTAAATTGTGTTTCTAGTCTAACATTAAAGGCTGATTCAGACAGTCAAGGAGCAATCAAATACCAAATTTCCATCAAATTGGAATTTTCTAGGTTCACACCAATCTTCATAAACTGGCCCAAAGGTGGAGAGCAGATCTTGTGTTTTGTTTCTCTGATTAAACCCCCCCACCTCTGACTGTCTTTTAAAATGATGATGATGAAGAAGAAATAATACAGAGGAATCCAGAGCCTTAAAAAGTTCCATTTTCTATGTTCTTGCTGCTATAGTTAAGGGTCTGTTCTTTTCTGTTCTGTTCTTTTCTTTCGGACTTAGCTTTGAGAATTCTCCAGTGCCCCTTGCAGAATTCCGAGAGTTCCACTCCCCAACACATATCTGCACCAACAGATACATTCATTTCACCCATCTGTCAAAGGCCAAGCCCTCACAGGGGGGAAGCTGTTGCAACACTTCCTGAAGGTGGTGGTTCTTCAGGAGGCGCCCCTCTATATTGGATAAAGGGCAATTAAACTACCACTCCCGAAAAGTATTGCAGCAGAAAAAGAAGGCCGAAAACAAGGCCCTCAAGGAGGCTTGCCCTTGTCCAGTGAGTGTCCAGGTGAGTCTTGTCCTTGTGAGTGAAAGGGAGGTATCTGTTGGCACCTATTTGTGGGCTGGAACATCCAGAATTCTGCCAGGGAAACCTTAGAGAATTCTGGCAGCTGGAATCAACAAAACAAAACAACACCCATTGTTATATAGTGCCACCTAGGCACTATTTGTGGCAACACTAATAACGGGTTTTAAGGCATGAGAAATGTTCAAAGAGTAGTTTTACTACTCTTTGTCCTGTCCTCTGAAGACGCCGGCCACAGAGACTGGCGAAACATTAGGAAGAACAACCTTCAGAACACAGAGCCTGAAAAACCCACAACAACCAGTAGCTTTACCATTGCTCCCAATCAGTGAGTTTCTATGGACAAAGAGAGAGTTGGACCCAGGCCTTCTGAGTCCCAGTCATTACAGTAGGGGGGGACTACAACTCCCAGAATTCTCAGATTCCCACCTTGCTAACTAAGAATTCTGAGAGTTAGAATCCCAAAGATTTAATGATTCCCAACTTTGGAGGAAGCACAACTCAATGGCAGGGCATATGTCCCACATATAATTCTTAGCATTGTTTGTTGAAAAGAAATCATGGAAAAAGTGATAAGAAGGATCTCTGCCCAAGACACTGGGGAGGCTCCCACCAGTCAAATGAGACAATACAGTACTAAGGCAGAGCACGGATCAGGGCCTGTAAGAATAGAGGGAAGAAGCTGGAAAATTTTCAGTCTGGGTCATTCAACATGTCAACTGCATAGTCAACCACTAAACTAAAGCCCTTCTCCAGCAAAAAGAGAACTTCATATTGAGTTATTTTCCCTATTTCTTTTAAACATGGAAGTGGAAGCTACACTGTTAGGATTTCGGATGTTCATGTCATCCCTATGGACTACTTGGTCAAGCCCAGTGAATGTGGAATCTTTAAGAAAGCGGCTGTGGTTATTAAGTCTAAAAAAAGGAGAGGAGTTTAGTTTCTTTACCCAAATTTTTATTTCTCTTTACACCCCATTTCATTTCATTGCCACGCCATTACCACATACTCCGTATGGGGCCTATTGTTGTGTTCCACGCTGGATCTGTGATGTTCCATGCATTTGAGGAAGTGGGTTGTAAATCCACGGGAGTCCACATTCAAATAAATCTGTTAGTCTTAATGGGGCACAACATTTTTGTTTGCTCTTTCTGTTTCATTATTGTTGTTGTTTTGTTATATATGGTGAAACAGTTTAACATGGCAAACCTCATTGACGTGTATTCCAGAGGGATCATGAATTAGGCCTCTAATCTCTTAATTTTGGGAAAGGAATTTCCATATATTTAGGGGTGCGTTATTTGAAAAAATGATAGTTTTACGCATTTGTATATATCTTTATATTTTATTTTAGAGATTTAATATTTCACCTTAGCCACATCTTGGCTGATGTCATGTTGGCATAGCTATACCTGACAAAGGGTTATGATGTCACCATCAGAGAGAAGACTTCCAATAATAAAAGACTTGCTTCTCTCCTGCTAGCTTTTTTCCCTTTCATCACATGGGAGCAGTGAGACAGAGTAAGGAAGTGTTTAAATACCCATAACCGCCTCTGCTGGATTAAGTTCTACTTAATAGATCTACTTATTAATAGATCTACTGATGATGCTGTGTCCATTGTACTCCATACTGTATTGAGCCACTTAGAACATCAGGGAACTTATGCGAGGCTGTTGTTTGTGGATTATAGCTCTGCTTTTAATACCATTCTACCAAATAGGTTGTTTTTTAAAATGATCAACCTGGGATTACCTCAGGAGATATGCATGTGGATAAAGGATTTTCTGACAGATAGGCCACAGTCAGTAAGGATGGGATCTCACCATTCTTCTACCCTGGTACTAAGTACAGGAGCTCCCCAGGGCTGCGTGCTAAGTCCCTTCCTCTATTCCCTGTACACACATGATTGCACCCCACTGTATAACACCAATGCAATTATTAAATTTGCGGATGATACGACAGTGGTGGGGCTCATAAATAAGAACAATGAGTCTGCTTATAGAAAGGAAGTACAAAGGTTGATACTTTGGTGTAAAGGAAATCATCTCACACTTAACATCAAAAAAACTAAAGAACTCATAATTGATTTTAGGAGGAAGAGATATGTACATTTACCACTGTACATAAACGGTGAGGAAGTGGAGAGAGTTGGTAGTTTTAAATTTCTGGGTACTTACATCTCAGAGGACCTCTCATGGACTATAAATGCCAACATGCTAATGAAGAAGGCACAGAAGAGGCTGTATTTCCTGAGAATGCTCGGCAAGTTAAATTTATCTCAGCATTTGCTTCTGTCATACTATCGTAGCACCATTGAGAGTGTCCTAACCTATGGCATTCTGGCATGGTTTGGGAGTAGCTCTGTAGCGGACAAAAAAGCTCTACAGAGAACCATTAAAATTGCCCAGAATATCATCGGGCTCCAGCTACCAACCCTGGATGACATCTTCACATCCCGCTGTCTAAAGAAATCACATAGCATCCTGAGAGACTCTTCCCATCCTGCTTATAACTTTTTTGAACTGTTACCATCTGGCAGAAGATATAGAACAATTAAGACTCGGACCACACGTTTTCTCAATAGTTTTTATCCCAGAGCTATAATTGCAATTAATAATGAGCTTAAAGACCATCAGTAGTGAATAATTAGTTGGACTGTGTAACTTGGCCTGCGGTGTAGATGTTTGTATTTTTAGTGGGGGACTTTTAGTGGGTGGGGAGTGTTTGGGAATTTTATGTGTGTGCATGTGTCTGGTCTCTGGGTGTCTGTGAATTTCGTTGTATGTGTATATACTTACAATGACAATAAATTATTATTATTATTATTATTATTATTATTATTAAGTTACAAGCAGGGGAGATTTCAGTAATGAAGACGTTCATCCTTCCATCACACAGATACCGCTTCCATGTGATGAAAGGGAATATTTGCAAGTCAGAAAAATCAAAAGAGAGAAGGGGGAAGTCTTTCATTATAAAGAAAAAAAAAATCCCCCTGTGTATGACATTATCACTTGATTTTCTGAGAGACAGCAATGTCCTGAGACTGATTCTCTGACATTCTATAGAATAAAGAGATTGTTGTGAGGTTTCACCAATCAATCTGATACACCATCAAGTTCTGCTCCCTTGATGGTGCATGGAACTCCGGGGGAGGTATTTCTTTCATATCTAATTTGCTATTGTTTAGGCATTGTCTGATTTGGTATCTAGTTTGGGATTGTCTTTGCTTTTTATTCCGTGATTGCCAAAAAAAAAAAAAAAGTAAATGTTTGAAAAAAAGGTAAATGGCTCTGAAACTCTCTTTTTAAAAAAGGTAATTCCATAGAAACCAAGAGAGTGGTACATTGGTATTTGGAATGCATGCAAAATATATAGAATTCAATTTTTCATTTACCTACCCGGCACCTTCCAGACCTGAACATAAGCCCAGATTCACTTACAATCAGAAAACTGTACGTCTCAGAGCTTACAATGCAATTCAAGAATGAAAAATGTGCTTGGAAGGAATGTTTGAAAAATGTGCACAGAAAATGCATCCATCTGAAAAACATCCACACACAATGTTCAATCACTGGGAGAATGCATGCAGAGACACGCCTGTCTGAAAAATATGCCCAGTGGGGCAGGGAAGTTCTCACAGCCTGAAATGGACACAGGTCAGGACAAGCTTGTCATAGGGCAAACAAGAATCTCTGTGAGTCTGGGTTTGGTGCATTCGCTCCTCCCTAGCCAACACAACTTCAGACTCCAAGGAGAGACTTCTAACTCCAGGCATTTGAAATGGTCAGGGAGGACGAAAGTTATCTTAGCATCATAGAACAATTGAGTTGGATGGGGACTACAAAGTCATCAAGTCCAAAGCCCTGCTCAGTCTTGTGGATAACCCTATATACATGTTTGTTTTATATGCACTGCATGCTGCTGCTGTTCAATTATTTATTGGCTCCATGTGCAAATATGTATTTTTTTTTTAATTTGATTTTTTTTTGTGGGAAACAGCATATGAATAACTATGGCCTGAGTCCAATAGGTATCCAATGATCAGTCTCCAATGACTGAGAGAACTGGGCATGTTTAGCCTTGAGAAAAGATATGGTAGCACACTACAAATACTTAAAAGGTAATCATACAGAGGAAGGGCAGGATATGTTCTCGATCATCCCAAAATACAAGGACACGTAATAATGGACTCAAGTTACGGGAAGCCAGATTTCACTCGAATATCAGGAAAAGCTTCTGAACTGTTTGAGCAGTATGACAATGGAACCAATTGTTACATACAGCTATGACCTCACCTGTCCGTCACTGCTAAAGCTGTGAGTCATCTACCAATGGTGTGACGGAGGGTGGGCCATAAGGGGTGGAGCTGTTGTATAAATGGGAGTGAATGTGTGTGAGAGATTTTAGATAGGGACTGATAGGGCTTGGATAGGGTTTAGAAAGGAGTTAGGAGATCTGTGATATATTGTGAGAGTCTGTGTATGGTAGTGCCTTTATTATAGTGATTGAATTATTATTTAATTATAAGTGATTTACCATTCCCTTTATTTGTACCCAATAAACCTGAGTTTTTATTTTGAATCATATTTTGGCCTGAAGCTACTTATTAGAGGGAATGGTTGGTGGCAGTGGAAGAGTGATTTAGAGTGACGTAGCGCCCCCCCCCTTTGTGAGGTAGAGGGAGGCCGGTACACCAATTATCTCAGGAGATGGTATGCGTTCCAATGATGGAGGCATTCAAGACAAAATTGGAAGCCATTTGTAACATATAATTTCATTTGGACTCCCGCGTTTAGCAGAAGGTTGGATTCAATGGCCTTATAGGTCCCTTCCAATTCAGTTATTCTATGAGTCTGTGGTATCAGGTCAGTTTTTTAAAACCTAACTAACTAACTAACTGACTGACTGACTTGTTTCCAAAGCACTGTATCAAGGTGCAATACTCAACAAATGATATCAGCTTCTTGGCATTCTGCCATTGTTGCAGGCAATTAGATTATTTCTTAGTTATGTTTCTATCTCCACAAGCCACCAAATATTGCTTCTATCCCCATTCTCCCAGATAAGCTGAAAGACAGCCACTCTGCTGAGTGTCATGGTTTGGTGGGTCCAGAATCCAGATCTTCCCAGCCCAACATCTGAATCGCACCACCACACTGGCTCTCAAGAGACAAACATAGAAGTTAGATGAGCTAAACAGATCTCGCTCTTGCTCTTTGTAGAGAGAGAGAGAGAGACAACATTTGAATACAAATGGATAGACCCCTATAATTCACCTAGAGGGCCCTGTGTACTTTTGGAATAATCACCACTGAACATTTTCCAAGGCCAAAGTATAAACTGCTAATAGATCAATAAGTAATTTCTTGTGAGAGGAAGTATTCCTTCTTCAGCAAAATAGCAATGTTGTTAAATCAAACTTCAACTTAATATATGAACAAAGCTGAGATTAATCTGAACTGCTAAAATTCTTGACTGGCCTACTTAAGTTTATCTCAACTGATCATTTATTTATGACGCCATAAAAATTCCCACACTTTCCATGGTGATTGCTACTTATTTGCTCTAAGGCAACTCAAAATTACCCTGTTAGACTTCGCCGGGTGACAACTGTGTTTTTCTGCACAAAATTTATCACTCCACCATGATGGTGGGACCAGTCAGCTCCTGTCAGGATTAAGAACAGGCCTGACCAAATGGGGTCATTACCAATTCCTATGACAGCTTGTTCTGCAGATCCGCTAGTACAAGCATATCCTTACCCGACTTTCATATACATAAGACGCACCTTTCCATAAGACGCACCATTTTTTAGGAGAAGAAAACAGGAAAATATAATCTGTTTTCTTCGCTCCATAAGACGCAGAGACTTTCCACCCCCCTGTTTTGTGGGGGAAAAGTGCGTCTTATGGTACGAAAAATACGGTAAGTGAAAGAGCAACATGTTAATGTAGTCAAGAACAGTGATAGCAAAGAGCTCTGAAATTACAGACACAGACTTGGGCTGGTCCTCCAGGCCTCCTTAAATCTATTTTGGGCTGGTCCAACCATCTGTATGGTCCCATCCAAACTTGACTTTCGCAAACTTCCAGGCCTGGGCACTCCATGACTGCCCGGGCCAAAATCCTGCCCGTCACGCTTTTACCCCATTGGCTCTAAACTAGGTCATACTTCTAGGTGAGGTCCACTTCAGTTAAGGCAAACACATTAACCCCATAATGGCTGGAAAGTAGATTTTGCCATATCCCAACACCTTCCAGTGCTTGCATGGGTAGGAGAATCAACTTATTTTGAGGCCAAATATTGCCACCTGACTGTGGGTATAGTGCATATTGTGAGTACAGATGAGCAGGTCTATTCAGTCATTCAGTAAAAAGGTTGAAGTTGAAGATGAAAATTATGCCTGCTGAAGTCCTGTTTCTTGACAAATTAGGCTGTCTTTCCACGATGGGCCACCTCAACAAGGCATTTTGGGATCTTGTGAGACTACTCCCTTCCAACAGAGAGTCAAAACCCTTTTCTGTCACACAAAGTCTCTATAATCAGTGCAAAAAGTTTCTAGGGTCCTTTCCTACATATCTATAGCCAGCATGAAAGGGCTGGTTGATCATTAAGAAAGAAAGAAACAAAGGGAAAAAAAACATTCTGTGCTTCAGATTCTTAAATCAAGCAGCCGTCTTCCTAGGTTTGCAGTCTGGATCACTTTGCACACTTTTGCACAGAGGTTGGCGATGTTATGTAAACCAGAGTTCTTTCCCGAAAGTGAGAATTCTGTCAAGAATGATAGGAAATTTATCAACATCCATGCCAACGGGGAGAAGGATGTCACAGTTCCTCTTTGTCACATACGAGGATAAGCCAAAGAAAGAAGTACGTACCTCATTAAGCATGTGAGTAAGGAAACATACTAGCCCTGTTCATCTCTACCCCTGGCCTCCACATTTTATGGAAAAAGCAGGGCTGCCTAATGTGCACAGATGCTCAACGCAGAGAGGATGATGTTCTCTTCTGTGCTTTTAGCACATGGAGAGGTAAGATGAAGGAGGTAAAGCTAGCATGCTTTCTTCCTAGCAGATTTAGTAATGCACTGAACGGCTGAATAGGGACTCTGGCATTTAAGGGATCTGAAGAATTAATTAAGATAATTAATTAAATTATTGTCAGTGATTTGCAGATCGGAGCTGGATGGGCCAGGGGCCAGAGGGGAGAAGGCAATGTAAGTGCTAAAGAGCAAAAGGAGTATTATAAGCACGCATGAACTTTAATTACAGCTGCCATCCTCACAATCTAGGAAATAGTTTGTTATCACATCCCGTTCTGACAAATTGCTGCAAAAGCCAAAGGAAATGTCCCAGTTTTACACCAAGTGATTCAGAACCCAATAAGCAGCCTTCGTTAAGTCCCACTGAAGTCAGCAGCTCTAAAATGGTTTTAAAGCCCTGCATTTTGCTGTTAACCAATAGGATTAGTCTCCCGATGCCAAAATCTCTTTCCAAAAATTGGATTGAAATTTATAAATCACTTAACTGCTTTCTCGGGTAGAGAAAAAAAATAGGACTCAAAGGCAGGAAATCAATTTCAGAAAAGGACAGTATTATAATAGGCATTGCGAAAGCTGGAAATGAAACACACAGATAAACAGTAAGATTGCATTTTGCTGATGGTACTTACGATGTGCAGCTCTAAATAATCACCAAGCCCGGTAGAGCTGTCCACTCGCACCAAGATGGCTTCCTTTTGAACTGTGCTAAACCCTATAGCCAGTCTATCTGCTCGCGTGCTGGGCCGATCATTGGGAGGCCAGGTATATGTAATCTGTCCACCACCTTTACTAAATATATATGTCGTTCCCGCTGTAAGAGAGAAAGGAGATGAGTTAAGCATTTGGGACTATGCTCATTCCTACAATAAATAAATACTTTTAAAATCAAATCCTGTATATCATGCAGTTCCCAATGGCCAGAATCCTCTTCATCAAGGTGTAATGTAATGTCAAGACATTGTAAATATGCTGTGCCCCGGCAACAAGGACTATGCAACACGATTGCACCATCAGTTGTGTGATTCCTGTTTTGACCAATTGTTCAGTGCGCCAGTAAAAGTCAAGTTATGCCCACGTAGGTTGAATTTCCACCACTGCTTTTGAAGCAATTTTTTAAAAATACAGTTTTGCTATTACGACCCAGGTAGAAAATATCCTCAAGTCTTTTTCTGCTTTCTGCTTGTGCCAGGTGGTTTCACACTCAGATTGCAATATTACATTCTCCTCCACTGAAGTAAATGCTACTGACATCAGTACTTTTGAGTAGGTTATCCACACAAGCATGATTTTAATGCTCAAGCAGCTAGGTGTTGCTAATAATGGAGGAAATCCACAGCCTGTATGACCCCTGGGTTCCTCAAAACCTCTTTCTTGCCAAGGAGGAGACAAAGGGTCTCCACAAAGATGTACAGCAAGCTCAGAAGGACTAATGGACTGGCAAGAGATGCACAGACATCCCATGTAAAGTTTTAAACTAGCAGGCATCCATGAAATAATGCAGCAGTTATTGTAGTTTGCCTTATTCCACAGTTTGATGACACTGTTGCTTTATTGCCTTATTTTGTGCAAAACAAAAAAAACCCAAACCTCATAAATGCAAGAAATGATATGAGAACACAACAGTATCTCATGTGGCAACTGCAGGTGAGAAAGAACATGATGTGATTTATCCTCTGCAAGGATGATGCAAATGAGGATTTATGAGCCTACACAAGGAGCAGATGAGGATCATAGGTTGTATGTGTCTGCCTTCTCCAGACACTTTTTTGCAACAAATATTAAATTTACAGGTCCTGGAAGCCTCCAAGAGTGATAATTCACCTTTAAATATGCCCATGCTGCTCCAGCTCTGTTCAATATACCCAAATACCAATTATTTGAAACTATGAGTAGATGGGCATGCTTAGCCTTGAAAAAAGAAGACTGAGAAAGAAAACTTTTCAAAGATAAGGAGTGGCAGGATCTCTTCTGGTTCATCCTAGCGTGCAGGACATAAAATAATAGGCTCAAGTTACAGGAAGTCAGATTCTGTCCGAATATCAGGGAAAAAACGTCCTAACTGTTAGAGCAGTACAACAATGGAACCGATTGCTCTGGTTTTCAGAAGACCTTATCCACGTCAAGCTTTTGTCAAAATAACCAAATCTATTGCTTTTCTTGGAAAGAGACAATTCTCAGCAATGGCTATCTAATCATTTAAAACAATGGTTCCCAACTATGGGTAGGTAACCCAGGCATTCTTGGACTGCAATTCCCAGAAACACCAGCTGGTGGTAAAGGTTTTTAGGAATTGCAGTCCTAGAAGACCTGGGGACACAGTACAGTACTGGGAATCTCTCTCTCTCTCTCTCTCTCTCTCTCTCTCTCTCTCTCTCTCTCTCACACACACACACACACACACACACACACACACACACACACACACACACACACACACACACACACACACACACACACACACACACACACACACACACACACACACACACACACAAGCACCAGAGACTGAATATGACATTTTGTGCAAACTAAGCAGGTGTTCCACCACTGTGCTGTGTCTGTTGTCCCAGGCTATCATCAGGAGAGTGTTTATCTACAGCTCTTGTCCAGGACTCTGGTGGCCCACTGGGCTGCTTTTATCTTGGTTGACTTGCCCTGCTTATGCCACAACTATTGCATGTCAGATACTGGGGGAAGGATGGAGGTGTCTGATGGCAATGGTTTGATGGGACTGAACCATCTGTGCCAGAGCAAATAACAACAACTTGCTTCTGCACACATGGGATTAACTACAGATAATGAAGACAATTTATGAAAGGCACATATGATGGGGGTGAAATGTTATACAGTTAAGAAGTGCTGGTAACTGGGGTGTATTTCATTGTGCTCTCTTTTAAACACAAACCTTTACTTATTCTAAACAGCAACAACAAACTTTTGCGGGGTTTATGGAAGTGCTAAGAAACCCAAGTAGCCAACCATGTAAATTAACCCTGTGACTTTTTGCCAGAATTTCTCACCAGACATTTAAAACAAAGGAACCATTTGTGCCGATATGACTTGTATCAAATACCAGTTACACTACCAAGGAGGCTGGGTACCACCTCTCATGACTTTGAGTGTCCATACAAAGCATCTTCTAGACTCAAGAATGTAGTTTCATTATGAACTCAGATTTTTTTTTTTTTTTTACAAAGCTTTCAACTAATGCATCTCAACCCGATAGTCAGAGTGGCAGTGGGCTGGCTTGATGAATGTCTGTTGTCCAAGTGGTAGATTTTAGCCCATGAGAAATCAATCTATACAAAATGAACCAAAACTGTTTCATCTTTAAAGAGTAGCAAGACTTCGTGAGGCAGTTCTATGTGTATCTACTATGAAATAAGCCCCCATAAGTTCAAGCATGCATTAGGTACTGTATGTATCTACAGTAATTAACAGTAGCTGCAGACCTCATGGCCACAACAGTTGGATTGACAGCTTGACTCTTTTAATTATTCTGTGTTCTCTATGGGCTTTTTTATTTTTATTTTTTTGGTACCATCTTCCCTGATGAAGAATCCTTGGAAACTCAAAAGTTTGCACTTCTGTTTGTCTGTTTTTTTGTTTTTATTGGTTTATTTTACATAACTGATGTTTGTTGTTTAAAACAGCCATTCACAACTTTTTTTGGCCATGTCGATAAACACAATATGAAAGTAAATATAGGCCAAAAACAAGATTGTATAATATAATGAACCTTATAAAGTGGAATGTGAAGAATTGTTTATAGTCTGCAGCCCCTTTCAAATGTGCTAGAACCATTTGGGGGGCCATATGACCCAGTTGAGGGACATGGTGGCGCTGCAGGCTAAACTTCGGAAGCCTCTGTGCTGCAGGGTCAGAAGACCAGACATCGTAAGATTGAATCCACGCTACAGAGTGCGCTCCCCTCACTTTGTCCCAGCCCCTGCCAACCTAGCCATTCAAAAGCATGTAAATGCGAGTAGATAAATAGGGACCACCTCAGTGGGAAGGTAAACAACGTTCCGGGTCTAAGTCGCGCTGGCCACGTGACAACGGAAACTGTCTTCGGACAAACGCTGGCTCTACGGCTTGGTAGCAGGGATGAGCACTGCCTCCTAGAGTCGGACACGACTGGACTAAATGTCAAGGGGAACCTTTACCTTTATCTATGACCCAGTTGAGAATGGCTGGTTTAAGTTACGGTCTCTCCTTTTCCCACTTAAAATATACAATTGTTATTAGTAGCTGGAGAGAGAAATCTTCAAAATCCAAACAAACAAAACCATTAAAAAGTCATGGAATTAGCAAAGCCTCAAGTTATTATGGTTTCTACAATGTCCACTCTATCCAAAGCTTAGAACAGTTACTTCTTCAATTAGAGGCCCCAGAATCTATCAAACCATCTTGACGATTCCTTGAATGGTAATCTAAAATAATATTTCCAAGCTCTACATCTATCATTTATTTTAACTGTGAGCATACATTCCTTCCATAGATAGGACTACTGCCAAATGGGACCACATACAGGTACCAACATGTTCAGACTTCAGCTTAATGTAAAAGACAACAGTATTTGGGGAAAGGCAGGGCTGGCCATATGGCTAGTTAGAACCCTGTATGTAGGAGCAGTCCTGTTAAGAGGTGAAAATACACTGCAAGACTGGACAAAATGGAGCCTGTGGGATACAAGTGGGCCTCTCAAGCCATTTACTAAGGGCTCCCAGACACACACCAGAAGAACCACACGCTAGGCTGTTGAGGGACAGAAGATTTTTCTGTGGTGGTGTGGCAGCCCTTTGAAAGCCCAAACCCTCCCCCTGCCATTTTTTAAAATCAAAAGTAGAAATAAATATTTTGTCAATCTGTTTCTCCTTTCTAATTTGGGGCAGTCTTCATCCATTCATGGCCCCATGTGACACCCCCCCCCCCCCCCGCCGACAGTTCTGAGGTAAATTCAAGCCCTTCTCACTTCTTCCAGAGTTGTCCATCCCATTTTAGGTAACACATTTGTTTACTGTCACACCATATTGGAGATCTCACTTGTATTATACGTGATGCCAACTGCTACATAAGGGTCCCCGCATTGTGTCTTTCCAGAAACGTCTAATATTTTTGATCCAGACAAGTCAACTGAGGACAGTGGGTGAAACTGTCTGGGACTCTAAACACAGTCCGTCCGTCATGCACTTAAGTCTCTCCCACCGAGTGCCATGAGCTTTGCTCTGAAGTGTCACAGCAAATAAACCTCAAGGTCTCTGCTTTCATTCAGGGGCTCGTTTTGCAAAGGGTTTTACTGATTTCAGCTCATTCCCTTTCGCAGCCACAAAAATAATCCATTTAAGAGCCTGGATTCTTGGTGTTCTGCGCAGCCCTCCGTTTGCAATATTTTCGGTTTTGTTTTTCCTTCCCCACCCCACCCCACCCCCGGCCGCCCTTTTTAAAACTCTTGAGGAAAGAAGTGTAACGAATGTGACATCAATAATCCGGCTTGACTGCACTACAAATCTCTTGACCTGCCTCGGCGATGGCAACTTGCCAGTCCACATCCTGCGCAAGCAAACCTGTCAGCCTCTTTTAAACTCAACAAACCAGGAGGCTACATGATCAGCATCCTTGGGCAACTGAAGGAGAGATTTGCATGGCGTAGATAAGTTGGAGGGCGGGTTGTCCCAGATCACCTTCACATGAGGCTGGGGATGGGGATTACCTTCTCTCACACACATCCAACACCTCTACTTTATGCAGTAGGTCCAAACATGTGGGACGTAGTACAGTGGGGTCTCTACTTAAGAACGTCCCTACTTAAGAACAATTCCACTTAAGAACAGCTCCATTTGCTAAATTTTGCTTCTACTTGAGAACAAAAATCCAAGATAAGAACAGGAAAAAAAAACCTTTCCTGCTCTTTTTTTAACCTTAGGTCATCTTAGGTTAACAAAAAGTTCTCCCCCTAGTGGTAGAGTACGTATTAACCAGCTTTGCATTAGTTCCTATGGGAACTAATGCTTCAATGTACGAACGCACCTCTACATAACAAAAAAACAGCCAGAACAGATTAATTGGTTTTCAGTCCATTGCTTCAAAATTAGCTTCGTCAGAAGTGCTTTTAACACTGTTCCCTGACCTAAGGGAAAAAAAGAAAAAATATCCCCCTCTAGTGGTAGAAAGCGGAATAGCAGCTTCCCATTAGTTTCTATGGACGGCGGAAAAGAGCAGATACGGATTAAATGGTTTTCAATGCATTCCTATGGGAAATGCAGATTCTACATAAGAACTTTTCCACTTGAGAACCACCTTCCAATATGGATTAAGTTCTTAAGTAGAGACCTCACTGTACTTTGCATTCAATTGCAGGAAATAAGTTTTACTTCTTATCCCTGTAATACAGACCATTAACTTTATGACCCTGTACAGATGTATTAAATGCAACGGAAAGCAGGAGAACATCATGTTGATAATCCTAGGAAATGCTTTGGGTTGCTCCAGTTTCTTCATTACCTCATAATTCTGTTTGCTTCTCCTTCTCATGTTATCCCACCCTTATTCTAAATAGCTCAGGGCCGCTCCATATTTCTCTGTCTTCCACTTTTTTAAACAGCAACAGTCCCACTGTGAACTGTGTAGCTGATTTCACAATTACAACCATGAACTGTGCAATTGTGAGCCACATAATCAGTTGTGCAACTGCAGTGTGAAATAAAACCGTAATGTGAACTGTGAAATTGATAGTGCTATGCTGGCTGCCTGGACCCAAGGCTGAGTTTCCTCAGGTGCAACTTTCCATTAGGCCAACTCAAACAGGATTTCAGCCCATATGTCGTAAGAATATAAGTCCTACCCGGGTGCTAAGGAGCAGTTAAAGGGAGGCTGCCCCCTTTTGTTTTCTCTTTAATCTTGGAAACACAACTCCCTGGAAAAACATTCTTTGCCCACAAGATCAAACCTCAATTCAATGACAAGGTTGGTTTCCATGAAGAGGCTAACCTAGTATATCACTGCAGATCAAGGCAACGGCTAATCTACTATCTTTTTTTTGAGTTTAAGTCAGAAGCATGATCCTAACTCAGGGCCTCAGGTTTTAACCTCACCCATCTCCTAGTCAGGAGGCTTCAATGAGCTTCACCATGGTTGACCATAAGAAAATGAACCCAGAGGAATTAAAGAGCTGTGCACACATTTTACCAGCACACAGTTAATATATACATATATGTGTGGGAAGAGGATGCAAATTGAGGGTCCTGTTTCTTATACACACGCCCGCGTGCATGCACACACACATGGGGGGGCATATCTTGTGGAAAGATCTGTACTGCAAAAGTAGAATCTATTCTCCAGGTATACGTGCATTGACAGAATATCAATGTATAATATCTACAGTCCTTCTCAAGATTTGTAAAGCTGACAACGGTATGGGATTGGATTATTGAGTTTTCAAGTCTAGGAAGATTGTACCCTATATTACTTATATCCAAACTCAATCATTTTGTAACCTTGCGTCTGGTAACAGTGGTGGACAGAAAAAACAATCGTACTTCACCAGAGGACACTTGCTTTTAAACCTGTGATGCATCACATCCACCTCCGAGGAAGTGATAGATGCCCCCTTCCAGAGAGGACAACAACAGTATTGATGGGCAGAACATCTGATCTATAGAAGGTAGCAACTGATGTTTCTGACTTTATAGTTTGTCCAAAGTGGAAATGTGAACATCTGTGAGTTTCATGTTGGTCTGTGCCCCCTCCACCAAGTTTCAAGTCATTTCCATCCCAAATAAGAAGCGATTTGTCAATTTTGCAAACTCTTCAAAAACAAACAAGTTGAAATCCTGTTGCGTAGCTCCCCTCACGCAACAGGAACAAGGTCATTGACACATTGCAGCTGTTTTAAGGCTTCCTTCTGTGATTTGGGGGTACAGACAGATCATATTCAACACAATGAATTCACGTGCTCCCCAAAACTGAAATGAAAAGACTTTAACTGGCGTTAACTGGTGCAATCTCCTGCTATGACTGATGCCATTCCTCTTGTGCAGGTGGACCCCACCCACCCCCACGGGATTTTGACCACAGAAATTAAATGCTCCTCTATCTAATAATAATATTAAAAATGTCACAAGTCTGCTTCAGGACCAAGATTCAAACAAAGGAATTGAGGTTAAGTGTCATGTACTCATATCACTGGTCATGGATGAAATATTCTACCAGTTTTAATTTCTGCCATGTTCAAATATTCTTTCTTTCTTGTTAACCATTAAGTTATTTCCATGGTGACTACAAAGAAATTTGTGAATTTTGGCAAATTCTTACCAAGAAAAGCAAATTCTAACCCATCTATAACAAAGGCTTGCAGCCCTACACTCTTTATTAATCTTGTGGAACACAACCTAACAGGTTTTCTCATTCCATCATAATTGCAAGGGAGTTTAAACTAGCCCCATGCTTCTCTGCCTCCCTGCCCATCCCTCTGTGGCCAGAACACCAGCTGAGATTCAGATAACCAGCTAATTAATCTGCATTGATGAACACTAGAACTGTCTTTGTCTAATCCACAAAGCTGCTATTCTTTGAGCTTCCCCTGTTAATTATGCAAAAATGGGCTATAAGCCATTTGAGAACAGGCCCCTCAGTGTTTATATTTCAGGAAAGGCAAATATAATAATGTAAAATTCATTGCTTGGGGAGCAATTGGTAGCTTACTGTTCTGCCCTCCCCATTAACTATTAAAGCCTTAAAAAAAAAAGCCACCACCCTAAGCAATTGTTCTAACAAAGCACTGGGCTTGCTATCAATTTCAGATCTGCAGGCAATGATGGGGAAAGTGAGGAGAGGGAATCTTAATCTCTTAACCTTTATTTCCTTCCTAGGGCATAATTTTAACCCACCGGCAAAATTTGTCCCAGACCACAGTGCTAGAAATATATGGCTTAATATTCAGTTAATTCATTTTAGCCAAAGATTTTCTATATACAGTGAATGCTAATTCTTTTCCTTATGTGCTTCATATTCAGTGAGCTGCAGAAAATGCAGTGTATTGGAGCATTTCAAAAAGTTATTCAACACCGGCTGAAATCCTTAGCTTACATCTGGAAAGGGTGAGGATATCGCCATAAAAAGGCAATTCCTCCTTCTGTCCTGTGGCTTTTCTGACTCCCGTGTAATCAAATTGTCTGCAAGCCATGAGAGCCACAAGATAAAAGAAGGAAATCTTTATTTACCAGCAATCTCCCCCTGCTAGTAGCATCTTGTGGTCACTGTGGTTTTCAGTAAAGGTTTTCTCCCTTCCCTCTGAGGCTCCCATGGCTTCCATACAATTCCAAAATGCTCTCTGTTCAGAGTCTTCTGTGATATGTTAAATTGCATTGTATATCAAATTAAGGTAATTATGTCTAGTTAGTAGGCATCCTTCCATCTCAAGAGACTATGGTGCTCTGAACAGAGGTTGTGGAACAGCATCTAGTGTGGCTGAGAAGGCCAATTCAAGAGTGACAATCCCTTCCACACTGAAGACAAATCCAATTGTCCCCTGTCCAGCTCCCTGATTTGGCTGCTTCCGGGACTGCCTCTTTGCCTCGGCCTGCTGGACAAGGGTCTCTTCAAATTGGGAGAGGCCATGCTGCACCCCCTGCCTTCAGGCTGAATGCTCAGATGTCAAGGTTTCCCATCTGTTGAGGTCCATTCCTAAGGCCTTCAGATCCTGTTTGCAGATATCCTTGTATCACATCTGTGTTCTCCCTCTGGGGCACTTTCCCGGCACTAATTCTTCATACAGGAGATCTTTTGGAATCCGACCGTCAGCCATTCTCACGACATGCCCAAGCCAACGTAGAAGTTGCTGTTTTGGTAATTATGTCTAACTATGATGATATGTGGATGCGTTACGTTCGATGAGCACATGCAAATTTAATGCAAAATGTCCTCTGCTTAAGGTGATCGTTATCCTTCACATTCTCTTTTCTAGTGAGGTCTGTCCTCTTTTTTTGTTGATGGAGTAGCAGTCAGCCCAGAAGCTCAAAACCTCCATGCAGACCATCGCGTCAAGACTGTGGTCTATAAAAATCCCTTCTTTCCACAAAGGTTTCTTGATTACACTGCCTCTATACAAAACGTAAAACCAAGCACTTCCTTATATAGAACAATATAAAGAATCTGTTATATAATCCTAGTCAATGTTCTTATAATTTTGATTGACTGTGGCAGGCTGTTGTTGTTGTTAAGTCAGTCCAGACTTATGGCAACCCCTTTTCATGGTTTTCCACATACAGATTACTCAGAAGCAGCTTACCATTCCCTTCTTCTAAGGGGCATCCTAGGACTGTGCAGCTTGCCCAAGGCCACACAGGCTGGCCCTTCTCCCAGGAAGCACAGCAGAAAATTGAACTCCCAACTCTAGGCTCTGCAGTTAGATACTAAACCACAGAGGTATCCAGCCAGTGTAAAATATGCAATGCAATGATGTAATTACCTTACACCTTTAGACTGCAGTAAAATGCCAGGCAAGAGCCAACCAAAAAATTCCACTCCATTTATAATTCTATTAAAGGTAACAAGAATACAGCATGTCTTTCTCTGAATGCTTGCCAAACCATCAGATGGAAATTAAAAGTCAAACATCTATAAATAAAGGAAGATTTCACCCCTCCTACATCCCTCCCACTGTATTGTTGTTTCAGCATAAACTTTCTCAAAGAGGTGGTAATTTTCCTTTGGCAGAAATCTGCATCTTGCACATGAACAGAGATTATGAAAAGACATTATGTAATTTTCACAGGTGAAATTCAAATATTACATTAGCAATCGCCTAATTTGTTTCTCGCCTTAGAAATTAAGGGACTTACCACTGCATATTGACTGAATTGCCTATTAATATAAATGAGCATCACACATGGGGGACCAGAAAACACGATTTGCCTACCAATTGGTTTTTCATGACTTATTAATGGTGCCAGATGCTTAAGGACTACAGTTGAGGGCTCATCAGCACAGCCAATGGGGCAAACAACAGAATGCACAACCAGAAACCTAGTTCAAATTCTACCAAGTTAGGTAGCAAACAAATGACTCTGCCATCTGTTAGCAGTCTACTTGAAACAGCTTGATAGTCCCACTTTTGGGAGCCTGGAAGCGCCACAGGATACACCTGGCAAAAACAATATAATTTGCAAGGAGAAGAGCTGTTACTTCAAGGAACATTCAAGATTTTCCAGCAGACCAAGCAAAAAGAGAAGGTTGTTGTGGGTTTTTTGGGCTCTTGGGATGTGTTCTGGAACTTGTTCTTCCTGACGTTTCGCCAGTCTCTGTGACAGGCATCTTCAGAGGACTGGAGTAGGAACTCTGTCCGTGCTCTATTCAGAGGACAGGAGAGTTCCTACTCCAGTCCTCTGAAGATGCCGGCCACAGAGACTGGTGAAACGTCAGGTAGAGCAACTTTCAGAACACGGCCAAAGAGCCCAAAAAAAACCACAACAACCATCAGATCCTGGCCATGAAAGCCTTCAAGAATACAAAAAAGAGAAGATTGAAAAACAGTCTCTCTTCCTCCTACCCATTTACCATGGAGAACATACCATGAAACACCACATTGGATCAGAGGTCTCCTTATCCCTACAGAGAGTCTGGACACCTGGGGTACAATGCAGATGTTACATTTGCTTAGAATATATCAAAATCATATTATGTGTCCAGCTAAACACTGTGTAGATATGAGAAACAATGGGTTTTCCTGAAAGAAATGGGTGTGCCTCAGCACTTGATTGTCCTGACGCATATTATGGACCAGAAGCTACACTTAGGGCAGAATATGGAGAGACAGAATGGTTTCCTATAGGCAACGATATCAATCAAGGGTGTAATTTATCACCTTACTTGTTCAGTCTCTATGCAGAAAATATCACATGGAAAGCCAGATTAGATTCAGATGAATGAAGAGTGAAAATTGGTGGAAGGAGCATCAATAACTTAAGATACCGTATTTTTCCACGTATAAGACTATACTTTTGTCTAAAATTTTTATAATAAAAATCGAGGGTCGTCTTAAACACGGAAGCAAGCTGAGGAAAGAACAAAAACAAGTGGAAGGGAAAGAAGGGATCAAAGTTATCCTGCAGGGCTTTGATCCCTTTCCCCCTACACTTGATAAGTCCCACTTAGATTTTTTACTTTTGGGTTAGAAATTGGGGGGCGTCTTATACATGGGGCATCTTATACACAGAAAAATATGGCATATCATCTTACTGGCAGAAAGCAGCAATGACTTGAAACAACTGGTATAGAAAATGAAAGAAGAAAGTGCCAAAGCAGGACTGTAGCTGAATATTATATATTAAGTTCAAACTCGTGACTACAGAAGAGCTACACAACTTCAACATTGATAATAAAGAATTTGAGATAGATAGAGATTTTATATAACTTGATACCATCATCAATCCAAATGGAAACTGTAACTGAGAAATCAGAAGAAGGCTGAGACTCAGAAGGACAGCAATGAAGGAAGTAGAAAATATCACAAAGGGTAAAGATGTGTCACTGGAGACTAAAACCAAGAGCATCCATACTATTGTATTTCGAATCACTGTGTATGGATGTTAAAGCTAGTCAGTTAAGAAAGCTGATGGGGGGAAGAACTGATTTGTTTGAAATGTGATGCTGGAGGAGAAATTTACAGATACCCTGGACTGCCAGAAAGACAGACTAGTGGGTCGTAGATCAAATGAAGCCTGAACTCTCTCTGGAGGGAAAAAAAAAGGCTGAAAATGGGGTTGTCCTACTTTGTGTGTATCATGAGAAGGGAGGATTCTCTGGAAAGGACAATAATGTTGGGAAAGGTGGAAGGCAGCAGGAAAGGAGTAAGCCCAAATTTTAGATGGACTGATGGATTGACTCCCCCTCAAGTTGAGGGCGACTTGACAGCACATGACAACAATAATATCTGTAATGACTGTGGCCATTATTTCCTTTCAAATGTGTACACCACTGAAGTAGATCCAGTTCAGAAAAGCAGATTACAAACAAGAGATTTGAAAATTTACATCCGTAGAGTATAGCTCCAAGAATCTCCCAGCCAGCATGACTCACAAAGTTCATATTAGCTGGAGCCAAATGATTTTAAACGGACACAGTCAGTTATTTAGGTTATTATGTGTCCTTATATTTTACACCTGTAAGGCAGGAGGGAAAAACACAGTCCCATGCCTATTTAATCTGACTGGTGCATTTGGGGGGGATAATTTAATTTCAGTTCTTTTCAAACTATTTACCAAAAATCTGCAGTTTATAGCTATATAACCACATACCTAATAGTAAGCTCTACTGAACATAATGGAGCTTACTCTCAGGTATGGAGTAGATGTGTATAGACATTTATAGCTAGATAGGACAGGGTTCACAACCCAGCCAATCACCTTGCTCAGCAGCCAGGACTTATTTTCCTCTGGTCTGCTTGATCTGATCAGAGTAGCCAAGAGAAAAATGAATAGATGAATGAACAAGTGATGGCATGAGAATTCCCAATTAGAGTGACCTTGTTACACTTCACCTCGCCAACAAAAAATGCACACTTGAAGCACAAGAGCAAAAAACCAACATACAGTCATGTGAACAACAAAGTACACCTTTCTTTGAATTCTGTGCTTTTTACATATCAGGATATAATAAAAAATCATCTTGTCCTTAGCAGGTTTTCGTTATTTTCACCTGTGCAGGGATATTTGTATTCATATACGAATACCCCCATCTCTAGTGACCACCTCTATAAAAGCCGAAGTTTTAGCAGTTTGCTCATCTGGAACATTCAGATGTGTGTTAACACAATGTCAAGGAGGAAACCGATTAGCAAAGATTGTAGAGAAGCAGCTTCTGCCGCCCATCAATCTAGGAAGTGTTATAAGGCCATTTCCAAACAATTTAAAGTGCATCATTCTACAATGAGGAAGATTATTCACAAGTGGAAAACATTGAAGATAGTTGCTAATCTTTTCAGGAGTGGATGTCCAAGCAAATTCACCCAAATATCGGATTGTGCAATGCTCAGAGTACTTGCAAAAATCCCAAGAGTCACATCTCAGCCTCCGCAGGTTTCAGTTAGCATGTTACAGTAAATGTTGAAGTTCATGATATTACTATTAGAAAAAGGATTGTTTGGAAGGATTGCCAAAAGAAAGCCTCTGCTCTCTAAAAAGAACATAGCAGAACGGCTTAGATTTGCAAAGTTTCATCTGGACAAACCAGAAGCCTTCAGGAAGAATGTCCTTTGGACAGATGAGACCAAAGTGGTCATAATGTACAGTACCATGCGTGGCAAAAACCAACACATCATATCAGCACAAACCTCTCATACCAACTGTCAAACACAGTGGTGGAGGGGTGATAATGTTGTTTTGTTTTGCACCCACAGGACCTGGGCACCTTGCCATAATTGAGTTGATTATGAACTCCTCTGTATACGAGTCAAATGTAAGAGTCAAATGTAAGACCCTCTGTCCGACAGCTTGGCCAAAATCAGGTCATGCAGCAGGACAATGATCCCAAGCACAGCAGAAAATCTACAACAGAATGGCAGAAAAAGAAAAGAATCAAGATGTCGCTATGGCTCAGTCAAAGTCCAGACCTCAGCCCAACTGAAATGTTGTGGTGGGACCTTAAGAGAGCCGTGCATAAACAAATTCCTGCAAAACTCAATGAACTGAAGCAACGTTGTCAAGAAGAGTGGGCCAAAATTCCTCTACAACAATGTGAGCGACTGGTAAAGTCATAGAGAAAATGATTACTTCATGTTAAAGTTGGTTCTACAAGCTATTGAATCATAAGGTGTAATTAGTTTTTCACACATGGCTTCTCCATTCTGGCTTTATTTCCATAAAATAAATCATATCACGGTATAATATGTCATGTGTTGCTCTTCATCTGATTTTCAGACCTGCTAAAGACTAGATGGTTTTTTTTATTATATCCTGATATGTAAAACCATAGAATTCAAAAAGAGTGTGCTTTCTTTTTCAAATGTCTGTATGTTGGTTTCCTTCTGCAGCAAGCAAGCAAACAAACAAACAAACAAACAAGATTGTGAAAATAATAATGATTGTCATTATGAATACATTTAGCCAGATGACCCGACAAAATATTAAATATATAAAATTCTCATTCCCTCCTTTACCCACAATGGCACTTGCTTTGCCAGCTCCATTTGCTGTCAGGATGAGCCACTGAATTCTTTTAATTGCTGTCAGGTAGGGTTATATCACCTATCTTAAATAAGGTCTCTGGTAGAACCGCACTTAGCTGTTCACAATCCGTTTGATTTGCAGAGTAATAACTGAGGAAAAGAGAGCCTCTAAATTTGTGACAGCAAAGTTTCCTCATCAGCATTGTGAATAAATTCAACCATAAATTCATGGTCTGGAAACCAGGATGTTAAATGGCAAAATTGCTAGCTTGGGATAAAAACTAGCAGTGGAGAGAGACAGGAATGATATAAACCCCCTTTTCCAATTAATGCTACCATGCAGTAATTTTGTTTTGCTTTATTTTGTGTTTTTTGTTGTTGTTGTTGTTGTGCGACAGGGAGACTGCAGCATTTAGTCAACAAAAACCATCAATTCCCCCCCCACCTAGATTTCTAACTTTAAGAAGCCCTCTCCACGTTGACATCGGCTAAGAAACTCCTGCATGCTCACCTCACCGAAATTTATTCATTTTGTTCCATCACCCACCTGGTGTAACTACCGTCTCAGTGGTTTGCCAGAAATTAAAATCATAAAACAATACAACCTAGACATAGTAGAGATTAAAATCTCTATCACAGCACAGTGGACTAGATTGTTAAAGCCAGCAACTTAAAAAATAATAGCCACAGCAAAATGGAAAAAGCTCTGATAATCTCTAGAAAGCCAAAAAAGAATCTTAGAATGATCTCAAGAAGCTTCTAACAGAGAGCTTTTTAAAAGGTCTTCAGCTAACACCTGAGGACCTTAATAAAGGTATCAGATGAGCTATTCTGGAGAAGACATCCCACACTAAGGATACCATCATTGAACAGGGCCTTTTTCTGATGGCCAGCGCTGACTCCTACTTTGTATGCATAACTTGACAAGGGTCTTTGAGGTAATCATAAAATCCAGGTAGGTAATATGGAAGCACTCAGTCCTCCAGGTAATCTGGATTCAAATCCTATCGTCTGGTTTGGAATCTTGTTAGTTTACCATACTAAAACAGTTCCATAAATAAGGATATGAAAAGCTTACAGTTCTGTGTTCTCCACATTAGTGGGTTTTTTAAAAAAAAAATGGATTTCTTTCCATCTTGAATATGAAGAACTCAGCAAATGTTTGGAAATTATTCAAAAATTATTTATGCATTTATTTAAAATATTTTCACCCCACCTTTCTCCTTAAATAAGGACCCAGGGTGTCATACATCATTAAAAGACAATACGTAAAGCCAACAACAGTGTGTATACAATACTAAAAGATCACACAAATACCATGGTTAAAAAAAAGGTAAGCAAAAGCAATACCAAAAGACGTTTAAAGCAGGAAAGCACAAAAATCCATTTTTAAGAACCCTATTCAGGAAGTCAGAAAGGGAAAGCTTCTCTGAAGAGAAAAATCTGCCTGCTTGCAGAAGGACAGCTAAAATGGGGCCAGCGTGGCCTCCATTGGGAGGGTGTTCCAAAGTCTGAGAACAGCAACGGAGAAGGCCCTCTCCTGTGTCCTCACCAAATGCACCTGTGAAGGTGGGAGGACAGAGAAGGCCTCTCTTGATGTTCTTAAGACACAAGCAGGCTCATAATGGGAGACACAGTCTTTGAGATAGCTTGGACAAGGGCCATTTAGAGCTTTGTAGGATAAAACCATCACTTGAAATTGTGCCAGGAAACAGTCTGGCAGCCAATGGAGCTGTTGTAACAGGGGGCTTACATGATCACTGTGACCAGCTCCCTTAAGCAATATGGCTGCCATGATTTGCAGCCGCTGAAATTTCCTGACACGTTCCAGAGGTGGCCCCATGTAGAGCAGTAGTCCAGTTTACAGTAATAAAACTGGGATGTCACTCACCCCAGTCTGGGCACAGGGGATTTTGGGTTTTTTTGTTTTCTTTTTGCAGGATGGGAAAAGACATATTGTCATCCACGCCACTGAACTGTTAAGGATAACCCCCCCCTTTTTTTTAAAAAAAAGCAAGGATTACCAAACACCTCCAATATGATTGGATTCAAAGTCTTTTCAGGCTTCAAAGTCTTTTAAGAATCGGATGTTTCAGTGCTCAAAAACGCTGTGGACTGATGAGCAATTCTGCTGTTTTCAACATCATTCCTATTCCTATTGCAAAACTATTGAATGGAAAATAAAGTCTCACCCATTCCTATCCATAAAGGAAACAATCAGCAGTACTGCAGTGTGTGTGTGTGTTTGGTGGGGAAGGTTTGGAGGGGGATAACCAGATGCACTGACATTTGGAACACGTTGACGACAGGCCTGTGCACAGACGGATAAAGTCAATGTTCCACTTGCACCCTCCTCCCCTTATGTTACACCAGATCAATGTTGTTGTTGTTTTTGTTTTGTCCCTCACTTCACATTCTAGCTTGGCACACGTTTAGTAAAAAAAGTGGGGGTGGGAGGAGACATGCTATGCCATTTTGTTAACTGATATCACTCTGCTTTGGAAAAGATTTATCTTGCTCTTTTTGAGTGGCACGTTAACTGCCAAAGTCCACGGATGGAGATCAGAAGCAACAAATGAGTGTATTAGGCTTTGAACTGATCGTTTTTCATTTATTGTTGTTTAGTCCTTAAGTCGTGTCCGACTCTTCGTGACCCCATGGACCAGAGCACCCCAGGCCCTCCTGTCTTCCACTGCCTCCCGGAGTTGGGTCAAATTCATGTTGGTAGCTTTGATGACCCTGTCCAACTATCTCATCCTCTCTCATCCCCTTCTCCTCTTGCCTTCACACTTTCCCAACATCTCCTTGCAGTCCAGGGGATTCTCAAGAGTCTCCTCCAGCACCACAATTCAAAAGCATCAATTCTTTGGAGGTCAGCCTTCTTTGTTTTTCATAGTCCTGGTAATCACTAAGCAACGCTGGTCTGTTCTTTGAAGCCTATCATGGTATTTGCTGAAAGAAAAGCAATGATGTTTTTGTGCTTATCATCTGTAGAACTGATATATACGCTGCCTTTTATCCGTCAATCCAGCAGGTATTTGAACGCTGCCTCTTGTTTAACACAGTATGAGAACAAGCAATGTTGGGTTTGTCATTGATTCATCATAATGGGCATATTAAGCACCAAAAGATAAGCAGGTAAATCTATATGGATTAATACTTTTCCAAGTTATTTGATCTAAGCTCCTATACTCTGACTGACAACAGTCCTCCAATGGAAGATGTTTGTTTGTTTGTTTTACTTTGGTTCTCAAAATAGTCTGGCCAGTATACCGAGAGGGCCATGCTGCTTAAAGGATCCTGGAAGTTATGGTTCACAGGGGTTGGACTTGATGATCCATAGGGTCCCTTCCAGCTCTGTACTTCTAAGATGATGATGATTACTGGTATTATTATTACTATTCAAAAATACCAGGCAGAGTCAATCTGTTAAATATCAATGTAATATATTTATTTACGTAGTATAATTTATTAAGTTGTTGTTGTCGTTGTTGTTGTTGTCGTTGTTGTTGTTGTTGTTGTTGTTATTATTATTATTATTATTATTATTATTATTATTTTAAAAAGTAACTTTTCCAGCCTCTTTTAAAAGAAGCACCCTGGTAAACTTGGATATTTCTAGGTGAGTAATTCATTCTAGAAAGCAAAGCAAAATTATTAGGATGACAGGCTAACAATTTGCAAACTCTACATAATCAACCATGTCCTGTACAGTTTATTCCAAAATGCATACAAAAACACCTAAGTTCATGGGTGAACGTGTGAAAATAACAGTACATTTAAAAATTCACTTGCAGTATGTGGAATTTTTTTGGTGCAAAGGAGAAAACTGCATAGTCAGCTGGAAGACTGCGGTGACAGTTCCACAAGTTCAATAGTGGGGGGAAAACTAAGAACCTAGATAAGCTGAACAGCTCTCCCCAATCCTTTCTGCACTGTGCCCAGCCCCGAGGTCACATGAAGAAGGAAAGCATCATGAAACAAACCAAGGTACATAGTTTGACCCTCCTAGCATCAGGCACATACGCTGACCCCAAAAGTAGTGGGTCTCCAAATGTTCTTGAACTAAAGATCCCAGAAGCCAGGATTTCTGGGATTTGTAGTCCAACAACATCAGGGGACCAAAGGGTGGGAACCACTACTGTGGACACTGCCATGACTTGTAAGGGATGTGAATTTCTTTGTCTTGATTTCATTGTCACCTGTATTTCCTTCCCTTCCTTCTCTCTTATTGTGTTGTTTCTTACTTTCTGCATATAAATATGGACTTTCCTCTCATATATATACTAACATGTGCCATTTCTTGTGATGCTCATCATCCTTACATTATCAAGCAATGGCTTTGCATATCAATGCCATTCCGCAGCTGGCAGCAGTGGGCCATTTATCGCTCACAACTCAGTTTACAATGCTGCACTGGTGTAATATGTCAATGGTCCTCCAGTGAAGCCTATGCAATAAATGTTTTTATGCCTGGCCACAGGAAATACTTTGAAAAATGCATGATTAGAATAAAAGTAGAATAAGAACTCCCCAAATGATAAGGTGGGAGATCAAGAAGAAAGGTATTTCAGGTGGATTGTAATAATGGTGGCAAAGGATGGGGAATGTATTTTTTAAAAACGTTTAATGATGCATTTCAAAGTGCTGTAAAAAGTTTTAATTCATTAGTTCCTTCACTATAACATGTTTAATTGAGTTTTAATATAAAGCAATGCGTTTTTGGTTAAGTATCTGCTTTTTAACCATTTTTGTAAGTTATATCTGGAGAAAGATGGGATGTAAAATAAGGAGAACACGAAACAGAACCAAAGATGTAACAAATATTCACAAATGCTTCTTGCATTCAATGCAAAAGGGGGTTTCAACGCCGTGAAGCTTCCCTAGCATGACTGACAGAATGATTTACCCATCGGTTTCGTATTATACTTGCAACGGCACAGAATTTTGCAAACTTGACAAAACCTGATACATCAGAGAGCAGGACCAAGGCATGATATGTGTCAGACCTGCCTGGGAGTTTTGTGTGTGTGTGGGTGACTGTTTTGTTTAGTATGAGAGAAAGGTATCTGTTCTGGATATCTTTATCCAGAACCATTGAAAGAATGTCAGTTTTTTTAAAATTCCTGTATGTGCACAGAAAGGCCAACACTCTTCCCTGCCAGCAGCCGCCCTGGCAAACATAAAACACAAAATATGCCACCCCCTTTTCAGTTTTGTTGCAGAAGAAAACGCCCTTTGCGTTTTATGTAAAGCAAATGTATTTTGCATGAGAAACCGGGCATCATTCTGCGCAAAATCCAAGGTTTTCCTGTGCAAAATGAAAGGTCTTTCTTGGAAACTTCAACACACAAACACAAAAAAGAGGAAAAAATGCCAAAAAAAGGGGGTGTTGCAGTTTTATTTTTAAAATGTACAACATAACCATTGGCTGCTACTAATCTGCTCCTCCCCAGCCTGGAGGTGCCCCAAATACTCCATATCCTTCACAAAAAAAACCCCCACCACAATTAAGATGATGAGATTGACATTTATTTCACGGGAGATCCCTGGGAATGTTATCTCTTATCACGTACCCATTCTCTATATAATGAAGAGAGAGAGTGAGGGAGAAAGTGTAGACATGTATGTGCGGCTCTTTGCAAATCACGGACGTTGACAAGTCTCTGGGTCTATGTCTGAGTCTGAGTCTTGGGCACTAAATCTCTATTAAAAATAAGTTCTTTCCGCCAAGAAACAAGAAAGAAGGTGGGCGGGGTCCAAGTCATAAGCCAAATCTGAGTTCTTGGGGGGGGGGATGAGTCAAGTCACTGTGTGACTTAAGTACGACTTGAAAGTAAGTCCCGCAATTCGAGTTCCCATCCATCCCTGTGGCAAATCAACCAAGATGAAGCCTTTTGAGCCAAATGTTTTCGCAACCATCTAAACCAATGCAAAATAAGACTAGTGAAGACTAATGGGACATAGTGTGAAACAAGCGCTGTGAGCAAAGGAACCTCAAGTAACTTTTGTCTATTGAACCCTTGTTTTCTTTTAATAAGAAAACACAGATCAGCAGCACACTCACTGATCAGCAGTGGAGAAATAATCCCTTACAGAAGGAAGGCTGTTGGAAAGAAACAGGGCCCCCCCAAAAATCTATAAATGACTGCACTGGTTCACTTCAAAATTTGTTTAAATTAATCTTTACAGTCCATATGGGAACAGCAGCATTCTGTCATGGCGTAAATGTTTATCTCCGAGACATCAATCAGCAATTAAGCTGAATTATTTAAACCTCTTTTGTGATTCTTGCTGCTGCTGCTACTGTTTTCTCCATTCTCAGAAGATAAAGACATCTTATACCCACATGGGCTCAATTGCTGGGAAAATAGCTATAAAGTTAGAAGGAGCTCATTTGAAGATTTTTGTTTTGTTTTGCTTTGTTTTGCTGGCAACAAAGCCATCGCACCAAAAGCTGCAGTTAAAACCAGAGCGCTGTATTTTTGGAACAGCCGAACAGTGTAAAAGTGCATTGTGAATACTAACATATTTCAGTAAATTAGTTTGCACTCATTATCATAAGCAATTACTTACTGTTTAGATGTTGCCGGTATTAAATTGGCAAGCAATTTGCAAGAATTAAAATGCAACGCTATAATTTCTTTCTTTTTTTTTTAAACCACACACACATGAAAAGCTCTCCTGCATTTGAAGGCTATAAAAAGATAGAAGCTGCTTTGTGAGAAATCAAGGGCCAGCCTTTTATAGGTGCAGTTAGATATCAAGATCTAAACCAGCAGTGGTCAACAGACTGATGGGACATACAGAAATTGGTTTCCAACCCTTTTTTTTTTGTTACAAGCAGTCCATAAAAACTCAGTATTGAGGATGCTTCTTGATTGCGACCAGAAGAGGATGCCCAGTTCAGTATTCAGCTTCTCACAATGGTGAGACATATATCATTGGAAAAGGGATGTGGTGGTGCTGCAGGTTAAACCGCAGAAGCCTCTGTGCTACAAGGTCTGTAGATCTTCAGCTGTAAAATTGAATCCACATGACGGAGTGAGCGCCCATCGCTTGTCCCAGCTCCCGCCAACCTAGCGGATTGAAAGCATGCAAATGTGAGTAGATAAATAGGGACCACCTCGGTGGGAAAGTAACGGCGTTCCGTGTCTAAGTGGCACTGGCCATATAACCACAGAAGATTGTCTTTGGACAACATTGGCTCTATGGCTTGGAAACAGGGATGAGCACTGCCCCCTAGAGTCGAACATGACTGGACAAAAATTGTCAAGGGGAACCTTTTGTCGTCGTTTAGTCGTTTAGTCATATCCGACTCTTTGTGACCCCATGGACCAGAGCACGCCAGGCCCTCCTATCTTCCACTGCCTCCTGGAGTTGTGTCAAATTCATGTTGGTTGCTTCGTAGACACTGTCCTGCCATCTCATCCTCGGTTGTTCCCTTCTCCTCTTGCTGTCGCACTTTCCTAACATCAAGGTTTTTTCCAAGGAGTCTTCTCTTCTCATGGGATGGCCAAAGTACTGGAGCCTCAGCTTCAGGATCTGTCCTTCCAGTGAGCACTCAGGGTTGATTTCCTGCAGAATTGATAGGTTTGTTCTCCTTGCAGTCCTGGGGACTCTCAAGAGCCTCCTCCAGCATCACAATTCAAAGGCATCAATTCTTCGGTGGTCTGCTTTCTTTATGGTCCAGCTCTCACTTCCATACATAACGACAGGAAAAACCATAGCTTTGACTATTCGGACTTTTGTTGGCAAGGTGATGTCTCTGCTTTTTAAGATGCTGTCAAGGTTTGTCATCGCTTTCCTCCCAAGAAGCAGGCGTCTTTTAATTTCGTAGCTGCTGTCTCCATTTCCAGTGATCATGGAACCCAAGAAAATAAAATCTGTCACTGCCTCCATATCTTCCCCTTCTATTTCCCAGGAGGTGATGGGACCAGTGGCCATGATCTTAGTTTTTTTGATGTTGAGTTTCAGACTGTTTTTGCACTCTCCTCTTTCACCCTCATTACAAGGTTCTTTAATTCTTCCTCACTTTCTGCCATCAGAGTGGTGTCATCTGCATAAATAAGCTGGGGGACAATATACAGCCTTGTATATTGTATATAAAAGGGAACCTTTACCTTTACCTATATCATTGGAAAGCTCACACATGAACCAAGAAAACAACATATGTGTCCTTTCATTCAACTGTCTGACTCTCTGTTCATCCACCATCCATTTTGAGTAGTTCTAAAGGGTAGAAAACGCCTTCCAACCTCAAAGCCAACTTTGCTTTCAGAGAAATTGCTGTGGGCCACATTTCTGTAGGGCAGAGACAAAGACAACAATCTGGGACCTAAAATGCCAGGGTAGATTAGCTTGAAACTGTTGGTGTCGTTTTGACTTCTTATTTGACTACAGCAGTTTCTGGGTGGTTTACGAAATTATCATGCTAACTGCACTTTTCTCCCCAGAGCAAATCCTGTTATACAGTTAGGTCTATGGAGTAACTTTTGGAAGTAAACTGCCATAAGTTAAGAAATCTCCAGTCATTGTCCGAGGCATATTGAGTGGCACAACTGACTGTGCAAGCAATAACATCGACGGAGGTTCCTTTTCATATCTAAAAATTATATTGATTGCATAACTGCCCAATAGAAACTTTGCAACAGGCTAATCTTGGGACAGTAATTCTCTGTGAGACAGATCTACTTCTCAGGGTTGCTGTACGGCTAACATGACGAGAGACACAGCCATGTATGCTGCCTTGGAAAAAACACGGTATGTATGCGTACATGTAACTAACACATACATTACAGGTATTTTGTTTCTACTGTATTATTTATTTATTTATTTATTTATTTATTTATTTATTTATTTATTTATTTATTTATTTATTTATTTATACCCCGCCTATCTAGTTGAACGACCACTCTAGGCTGCACGCTATACGCTGTGCTATTTACTTAAACATATCTGCAATGTAATACTTGCTGCTTTTGTTTTCAATTCCTTTCTTGTAAATTGGTTTTAACATGTGGATTTGGATGTGTATGTTTTTGCACAGACAAATACATTTGGATAAGAATATATCAGAGCAAGGTAATAAAAAAGGAGGTTTCATAAGATCACGTTTATTGCCTCTCCTGTATTACAAGTACCACAAAGTTAGGGTAGGATGAAGTTTCAGATTTTTTTTTTCTTGCAATGAAGAGATTCCTTAATGTAGTGTAAAAATCCATTCAAACAAAAGAATTCCACCTAATTACAGCCATAATCCATGAGAAGGTCATGATACCTGTTATTAAGTACGCTTTCTAGACTTCTAGTGCTCTTCTTTTTTTAATGTTCATTACCACCTTTTCTCATTTTAAAAGGTTGTTTTATGGGTAATCTCATTGGGTTTAGCCTCATTATGTGACACGCAGTGGCTGGCGGACAGCAATAGCCAAGGATCTGTTACAGTGTTGATGTTCTGGAAGACCTGAATCTGCTCATGCAGAATGCCCTGCGTGTTTTGCCTCTAAAGAAGAGATGGGCACTGCGCAGCCCATTTTGCATTCCCATGGAGTCCCACCAAAAATGAGACATGAGAGGAAAAAAAACACGTTCTTCTGTCCCGGAAGGCTTCCAGGGCAGTGAGTTTTATATAAAATGGCCCTCCCAACAAACTCACTCAGAGTTAACAGATGTAAATATAGAGGCAGTTCCAGTTTTAAATATTTAAATATATACATATTTAAATTAAGTTAAATTTAAAAAAAACTCTGGGAGTATTTTCAGACATTTCTGACACTGGGAGCTGAAAATTTGGTTCTCAGGCATCCTAGAACTGCCCATCACTGCTCTAACCTCTGCCTGGGGCTACTAATCAGGACCAGCAAGGCAGGTGACTGCTCTCCAGATGTTTCTGGACTGCAGCTTCACTAAGGATGGGATTTTCAGAATTCTAGGACTTTCAGTCCCAGACATCACCAGGAATCACCCAGGCAGATTTCTATGGCTGGAGAGGCAAAACCAGAAGACACCAACGTTGTCTGCTTCATTCCAAATACTTAGGCTGGAAAGAAGAGCATGTATCCCTCAGTCCTACTGCTTGGGAGTCAGGCTAGTACTCATGGGGAAGGATAGTCTTGCTACCCATTATAGGGCAGTGGTTCCCAAGAGACTTTAGTTAGCACAGTTAGCGGTGAAGGCTTCTAGGACTTGCAGTCCAAGAACACCTGAGTTATCCAAGGTTGAGAACCACTGCTATAAGGAAAGCTCTTCATTGAACTAGAATTCTGAAAGCCCCACCCCTGTTGAACTGATGGCATTTGAAGGACTGTATCTGATGACACTGGCAGTGGTCCATGAAAGGTTACACCAAATGAAACCTGCCGAGTCTTTACTGCAGATGTTTATATGCCACCTAACGGGACTGTCCTCATGGTAGCTGGCAAATGTCAAAACAAAAATAATCAGTGCTGGTTTTGTTAGGACTGATTCAGGTATGCCTGTCTCAGAGCATCGGAGGTGAGCACTTCACCTACACCTGAGCCACAGGAGTATCTGATTCCTTTGTACTACCATTCATAGTAATATGCATGAGTTTAAGAAGCGTCCAAGCCTATTTAGCTGCTGGTCTCACACCCTGTTGGACGGCTAGGCACCTTATATAATAATTATATATAATTAGAACTGCATTGCTGGAAGGAGCCCTATGGATCATCATTGAGTTCAGGCTCTGTCAAGGCAGCAAAGTGGGGAACTGAAAAAAAAGGAGGGGCACCTTAAAGACTAACAGTTATATTTTAATATGAGCTTTCATGGACAAGTCCACTTCTTCAGACTTCACTGGGGAATCAAACTCTCAACTTCTGACTCCACTGCCAGATACCTAAGCTACTGAGCTATCCAGCACCTTGCCAAAGGGAGCAACAGTAAGCTGTAAAATAGGGACAATAGAGAGTAGAACATCATATGAAACATGATGAAAGATAAAACTACACAATACACAGAAATCCACATCCACATGTAGATGTTAAAGGAAATGGTTGGAAAATGGGGGGGGGAAATGATTTTATCTGTCATACAATGTGCAGGAAACAAAAATTGGAATATATAAAGAAGATCACAACTAAAATTGGGCTTGTGTGTGCTAGAAAACACACAGATTTTTACTACTTATTATGTCTGTTTTACTGTCACTCACCACTAGGACAACATTGATGTAGCAAGATAGGATACAAGAAAAGAAGCAATATTTGCAACCCATATGGTGCACAGTAATCAAAACCAGCTTTCTTTGCTTCCATCACTGTCTGTGCTGACTCAATGCATGAATCTAGCAACACTTGGACTCTCTCTCTGCTATAGAGAGACAGGGGGCTGTAACAGATGTACCATGGCATGCTCTAAAGCCCACTTCATCCACTGCACATCACACTGATAAATGAATGTAACATGACAGATTGTATTCCGGAGTCTCCTTTGTCTTTGGCTAAGCATCTGGTGAAACTGGGAATTTGCATTTTTGTTTGTATTTGATACACTATTCTGGTCACCCATCACTAGACTCAGTACCAAGCAGGTGTATTAGTGCCATTCCACAGCTGGGCTGTGAGTTGGGGAGTGTGATTTTTCCCAGCCTCCCAGGACCAAAGAGGGTTGGACTCAGCACAGATGGCAAACGTTACAACTGTTAGATCTGAATCCAGTGCATAAAGGAGACTTCCCAGATAATTCACCTGGTTTTGGACCACAGATCCTATCAACAGAGCAAGGGTCTGTGTTGGCTGGATTTGAGTGCAGTTGCAACCTAAAATATCTGAATGACCCCAACTCTGAGAAGGATGCTACAGTTATTGTCATTGCCTGTACAACATTCTGCCAGAATCGTTACAAATGATTTTGCAAGAGGCTCTTTCCATGTGATCTGCAAAAACAGATTGCTGTATCATATGAATAAGGCTCTCTCTTGCAAGCGTTTAAAGACAAAATCCACAATTCATGATAAAGAATTATACACACTGGAGGAAGGCCTTTGACCTTGAAGTTTTCTCCTATGTCTCATGGAGCAGTGGTTAAACTTCAGTGAAAATTCCACTCACAACTTGAGTTCAATCCCAAGTAGCCAGCCCGAGGTTCACTCAGCCTTCCATCCTTCCAAGGATGGCAAATTGAGTAGCTAGCTTGTTTTGGAGGGGGGGGAATGTGTAGCCTGTATAATTAAATTATAAACCGCTTGCAAAATGCTTTAAGCATGGTATATAAGCAGCATACTTTGCTTTCGCTTTTTGCTTCGTATACAGAATGGGAACTAAAACCCATCAACACCATATGCTGTTACGAAGGACTCACCAAAGAATGACACCAGAAAGAGTGACATGCTATAATTGATAATTATCCATTGCACAGAGAGCCACTTTAGAATACTGCTTGGAGCATGGATGAGCAAGGCAGAAGTGAAGCTGGGCCCTTCAACCACATGCCCTGTTCATATACCTAAATGTGGTGGCAGCTGGGCTGGGAGAGGGATCACTGTGTTGCCCGTAATCTTTTTTCAGAGGTACCACAAGGATCCTCACCCCCCCCCTATCCTGCTCTGTCTTCTAAATGGTAAGAGTAGCAGTACGGGGAGGGGTTGCCTCCAAGAGATGGAATCAAGCCATTCTTTGGGGCTATAACTCCCAGAATCTGCAGTCAGCATATTTATTTATTTATTTATTTATTTATTCATTCATTCATTCATTCATTCATTCATTCATTCAGTCATTTATTCATTCGATTTATATCCCGCCCATCTGGTATATTCTACCACTCAAAGCATAGACACTGGCTTTGTTCATCCATGTTATTTTAGGCAGTGCAATCTAAAATAGAAGGCTTCCTATTTTTGCCTCTTCCAGACCTTTTACAGATTGAATTCAAGTTGTCCTTTGGCTGATCAGGGGCAAAGGTTTGTCTCCCCTGAGTTACAGAGGTATCTTGGCCCAGAACATGCCAATCCAAATGGCAGCAATGTCATGATGCTCAATTAGTTACATTTCTCTAGTCACTATGACTCCGCTTATGGAGTCCTCTGGGATTTTTATTGAGTATGGGCCTAGAAGTCGAGTCATGTGCAAGGAAACTACTGTATGTATCTTGCCCTGCCTGAAGAAAGTGAAAGATCAAATAATAGTGGAACTGATTTCTGGACACTTCTGCTTTCAGCCGTTTCTTTTTAAAATTGCTGCTCACCTACTATAAAGATGGTTCATACGCAGAGGGTGGAAAAGAAGCATCTCTAACAGAGGTACGCTTGGGATTTCGTTTCCCATCTAAAAAGCATCCATCCTCCCCTCCGACTGTGGCAAGCCAGTACAAAGGAGGGCCCGATGAGGCAGCAGGAGCAATCTTGTTTCATGAGGCAGAGAATGTTAATCAGCTGCTGAGCCAGACAAGAGGTTGGTAACAAGCAGATGTAGCAGGTGGACTGCACAACAGGCAACAATGCCAGGGAACTGAAGCACACACACAACACACACAACAACAAAAATAAAGGAGCAACCCAGTGAGTTGCAAGCAGGTGAAAAGAAACCATCTGGTACAAAGAGCAAAGAATGACTTAGGCGATGGTGTGCCATTCAACGTACGAGTGCTTCCAAGAATCAGAGAATTTCTAATAAAATAGAATGGCATTAAAATGTTGAGCAATGTGAACAATTCCCTTCAAATGAACAGGAGGAGGGTGTGCAAAAAAAATCCTTGCTTTTCTTATGAGCAAGGATGAACAACTGCAGCCTTCAATCTCCGCATCAGCAAGGATGATAAGGGATTTTCTGGGCTTCTCAATAGGCTTGTTGGGCGGTGAGCACGACATTTTGCTCATTTATGCCAAAGTGTGCAAAATCACTCAAACTGCACAAGTCAGGAAGGTTGTGGATCTGTTTAGGACTCTGAAGCACTGCATGAATTGCTCACATCTTTTTTAATGATCAGCCAATCCTTCTGTGCTTGCTATATGTCTGCTTCTCAGTGGCCACTAGACATCTTTTGTCCAAATTAGCAACATTATGTTTTTGATCTCATTGGAAGGGAAGGGGAAGGATTCTCACAAGGGTTTAAAATTCCTCACTGAGGTTCCATGTCAGATCAAGAACAAGGAATTTAGGAAGAACAATGGCACCAGTGGATCACCTCCATGGACGCTGAAAACTGCAGATAACAGAGAGCTCTCTATATGGCATAACCTTCCTCTAGTTGACAGTTCTGGTAATTATATTATGGAAATATGTACATATTTCTGTTTTTTTAAAAAATATTTTTAATATTTTCAAACCATGGATAAGTGAAACTGCAGATACCAATCGCACAGATATGTAGGTCCTACTTCACTTTCCATCCCTACAAGGCAGTGACTCCACTTAATTTTTTGGACTTTGTTATAGTTTTTCCTTTAATTGTTTTGAGCTTGTATCCTGCTATTGGTGGTTAAAGAGCCACCAGCTAATTCAAAGCAAAATAAAGTGTGCTGCTTATATATCACACCACGGTGCTTAAAAGGACTCTTGGGGTGGTTTACAATTTAATTATTCAGGCTACATGTTGCCACCGCCCTCCCCCATCAATATGAGTACACAATTTACCAACCTTGGAAGGATGGAAGACTGAATCAATTTTAGCTGGCTACCTGAACCCATGAGAATAGAACTCAGGTTGTGAACAGAGTCTTTGACTGCAGTAATGCAGTTTAACCACTCTGTCATGAGCTGGTTCCTCAGAGACAAGAACAATTTACAGCAATAAGTAGCAATGAAATCCATGTGTTCATTAGTGGCGGACCATTTTGTAGATTCCGAAAAGGGTGCTTGACCACTCTCCCCCACCTTCTCCTTAAAAGGCTTCTGCACTGAAATAAGAGATTTATATTGACTGGAAGCCTGTGCAGTTTGGTGTCGTGCAATGTTTTGCGTTCATAATTCTACAGCGAGTTATGCCCAGTCTTCCATGTGTCTGACTGCAAAAGTAGTACACCAGCAAGCCATGCTAGGAACCACACACTAGCCATGCAACTGACTGCACAACTGACTATGCAGAACTGCTCCCTGGATAAAACTACAGACTTAGTGCAAATTATGGGATACTTCCAAGTTATACAACAACAGGATTTGGCCATTAACTGCCGATTGTTGTTCATTGGGAAGAGGAAGGATCTCCAAAGCTGATTAGAGCAAGAACCACATGATAGGCTCCCTCGGACAATATAATCTTAAAGTGTACGTCCAAACTTTGAAGGACGTACAGCTACATGTGCTAATAATAGGAAATCCTTCCAGAAAAAGACACCTACTCAAGCAATCTATCAATGAACAGTGACTGACCAGATGCATCAGCAGCTGGTCTTCATGGCAATACTGGCCAGCTGTTCTTGTTAGTCCCCCTCCCCTAGTTTAGTACCCAACTCTTCTTTTGATTCTTTAGTATTAATAACAGGATCATCATCCTAACAGAAGGACTGATTTTTCCCACCTCCTCCTGGTGGAGAAGAGTAAGGTGAAGGTAGAAAAGCTTAGAACATGCTAATTGCACAGCGTAGAAGATTCAAAAGAGATAGGTGGAGAAGCCATTCAATTAAAGAAAAAATGAGAGATGAGATAACTGCAGACTAATTATTTGCCTCCAACAATTAACCCTTATGCATTTCAAGGGAAAGCCAGTGTCAGTCTAGTGAAGTCACAGGGAAGTGAGCTAATTTGCTCCCAGAGGCACAGAGCAATATAGGCTTCAATCTTTGATTAAAAGGCTGATACAAGAGACCCCACGCCCAGAGGTTTCATTTGGCTGGAACTCACAGGCAAAGACCGGTAGTCAAAAGGCCTCTGCATGCATAACATTTTAAGGATCGCCATTAAGATTGTTAAATATTTCTGCTGGGTGGAAGGATCTCTCCCTCTGTTTGGGTTTTTCTTGAAGATTGACTGAGGGATTTGAAGCTATTCTGCTTTGTGGATCTGTGTTCTTCTACTGTGCAGCCAAAGGAATTTGACCAAAATATTCAAAACTCTGCAATAGTTTTCACTATCATCGTTTATCTAACTGCATATCAGTGTTATATTTCACTAATTCTAAATGGGGTCCTCAATGTGGTTTTAACTTATGGTGAGCCACCTTGAGCCACCTATGGAGAGAAAAGTGGCATATAAATAAACTGAAATGAGTGTAAGTCCTGGGAGGAGGCCAAGATGCAACTGAAATAAATACAGTGGGGTCTTGACTTAAGAACGGCTCGAGTTAAGAACATTTTGACTCACAAACCACTCTCATAGGAAAATATTGACTTGACTTACATACTTAGATTTAAGAACTGAAAAAAAAAACACGTGGGAGGCAGGGAAAGTGCAAAATTTGAACTTTCAGTTAACTGTTGGCCAGTGAAAAGGGTGCCTGTCTGCCTCCTCACTCCTCCCAGCGTTTAGAGAGTGGATTGGGAGAAGTCTTCAGACTGCCTGGTACTGTACTGCCTGGACTGTATTTTCCCTGCCTTCCCTGAACCTTTCTTGACCTAAGAAAAAAAGAAACAAAATATCCCCCTCTAGTGGTCGAAGGCAGAATAGCAGCTTCCCATTAGTTTCTATGGACGGAAAAGAGCAGATACGGATCAAATGGTTTTCAATGCATTCCTATGGGAAATGCAGATTTGACCTGAGAACTTTTTGACTCTAGAACCGCCTTCCAATATGGATTAAGTTCTCAAGTCAAGACCCCACTGAATAAACTACAGAAGAAAAACTTGTATTCAAAAATTGTATACATTTTTACTGCAATGGGATACACAAGATGAGGAAGTTAAAGATACAATGTTAAAATGGTCTAAAAACTTTGGCTATAATATGGAATTAGAAAAATGGCAACAACTTTGAACAAAAAATTATAAGTTAACATTAGCAACTTCCTACAAAGAATATTTATATAAAATGTTTTATAGATGGCATTTGTCACTAGCTAGCCTTGCAAAAATCTTTCCAAATATGTCAAACAAGTGTTGGAAATGTAAAAAAAATCATGAAGGAAGTTATTACCATATATGGTGGACTTGTGATAAAGCAAAAAATTATTCGGCTAAAATCCACATGAGGATTACAAATGTCAAAACAGGAAATAGAATTTAAACCAGAAATATTTTTGTTAGGATTACTACTAAATACTGTAGATATACAAGCTATTATTTAATACTACATGTTTTGACAGCAGCTCGGTTATTATGGGCAGAGGTTTGGAAAAATGAAAATCCACCAAATGATGATATGGTCATTAAAAAAATATTAGAATGTGCAGAAATGGCTAGATTAACTAAGAGGTTAAAGGGAGAAGAAGAATCATCTTTTTATTTAAGCTGGAATTTATTTTATAATTGGTGGAAAGTAAAAATCCCGCAGTAAAGGAACAGAAAATGAATAAAAAATGGGAAGTCATGAATAGGATCTCATCAAAAGAATTGTTCAAATATACAAGATTGCTTCTATGTTCAGCCTTAGGCTTTTTTTCTTTTTTGCATTTAGATTATCTTTGTTTAATGTTCGACAATTAGAGATTCTTACACTTTATGTTTACTGTTTAAATGTGCGTTGTGCTATATATCTATGTTTTTAAATCTTCTGTTGGAAAATAAAAATTTAAAATAAACAAACAAAAAGAAAACAACAACAAAACGACATAAACTTTTTTGTGAATTCCTGTGAGTAACCTCAGCACATAAAGTATCACAGATTTTGTTTAGTAGGACTTCACAGCTACCCATCCACAAGACTATCTGCCTATCTACAGTATCTGTCCATGCACTACATATTAACATTTTTCTATACAATATTAGTGTATAACGGGTGCAGTGGTCCTACATTATAATGTACAATGCTTGGCATCCTTTTCTGTAGTGTCATTCTAGAAGTGCACCCACAAACCTGTCTGGAATTTAGAATTTGAATCCTCTAAAGCAGTGGTTCCCAACCATGGGTCTCCAGAGGTTCCTGGACTACAACTCCCAGGAATCTTGGCCAACACAGCTAGTGGTAAAGGCTTCAGAGTTTGCAGTCGAAGAACCTCTGGGGACCCACGATTGGGAACCGCTGCTCTAAAATCTTTGTCAAAAATTCTAACTACTACACCACGGTGACTCTGCATGCCATGTCTGATGGAGAGGCCATTTCTTGTATGTGGTAATCAAGACTACAGTTCTCCTGAGGTTTAATCTAAAATATGTTTCTACAGATCTATTCTCTAAAGATTTCTCTGATCCTTTTAGAAGGCTACCTAAGCTTTTAAAAGCTGTTAATCTCATAATCTCCCTTTCCACCACATTCACTTGCTGTTCATCTCTTAGACTCTGGACATTCTCAACATTTACAAAATCTTTGTCATGGAGAGGAAGATTTAAAGAAATCCTTAAGGAAGTAAGTGTAGTCAACTTGAGTCAGATGAGAAAGACTGGATAGGATGGGTTTTGAAATAGGAAACTGTCTTTCTGAACACTCCACAATGTGTGTGGATCATCAGATCTTGCTATAAGTATCAAAAGTGAACAACGTAGACTGCAGATTCTTTGCAAAAAGATACTATTACTGCCTTGGTGGCTATTCTATGGTACATCCAATGTTAGCACCACCAACGTTGTTGTACACCCACTGAAAAGACTGGAATTTGTTACTCACAAGTCATTTGCCTTTGATCTCAATGGGGCTATTATTGGAATGAATTCCAGATCCATAGGTCTAGCACTGGGGTTAATCCCAAATCCATAGGTCTAACATTGCCCTTTAATTCTAGAAGGAACCGAGCAGAAAGGCCTGTGCTGCTATGCTGCCTTATGTGAAGAAGCAACTCTATCAAACACTGAGGTGCCTTACCTGGAAGGCCTATTGAGGAAAAATGAATGATTACATACAAGAGCCCCTTATGCCTACACACATGCACAATGTGTTTGATGAGTCACTGCTGTTGCCCGTCTTTGCTACAAAATGGGGAACGAGAATCAAGACAACAGCCCGTGGGACAAAGGAGGAGGAAGTGTATTGTCTCACATCAATGTGTGGCTTGTCAATGGCATACAGAAGGGTTGCTCCCTCTCCACACAAACTGAGAACAGGATAGAAGGGAAGTGATGTGTTGACCTTAAGCTACCTATGATGAGCCTGGCAGGATGCAAACTCAATTACTAGGAGTGCTGCCAGGAGGAGAGTTCAAGTGGGGGATATGACTGTACCTATGCAAAGCTCAACAGGAAAGAAGGATACTGTATATAGAAAGATACCAACATTACAGCAAAACGAAGCGAAAAAACAGAGAATGGGAAGGTCACTAAGCAGACATAAGTACTTTTTCAGAGGTTTGACAAAATGAGTGCAAAGTGGGTTCCTGGAAATGATGCATCAGAGATAGGATGAACAATTCTTTCCCACTCAGGACCCAGAAGTTCTCAGTCAGCATGGTGAGAAGCTATTCTGAATGGAAGCTATACTCTTAATAACTATATCAACAACAAAAATATCTCTGGACTGGACACAGAAAGGTGTCAAGTGTTCTCAAGCTCAGGGCATTGAAGGATATGAACTTCCTACCACCCTGTACTGTCATGGCACATGGAAGCTTGTGAGAAAAGGAAGCTTGCGATTTTCCTGCTTTCCGAACATTGGTGGCAAACCAATACTGCTGCCTAGAAGACCTTGATGTTGGGAAAGTGTGAGGGCAAGAGGAGAAGGGGACAACAGAGGGCGAGATGGCTGGACAGTGTCACCGAAGCTACCAACATGAATCTGACCCAACTCCGGGAGGCAGCGGAGGGCCTGGCATGCTCTGGTCCATGGGGTCATGACGAGTCAGACACGACTTAACGACTAAACAACAACATCAGAAGGCAGTACTGCAGTTTATCAGGTGTCGTTCTCTGATGAATGGCCACCAGTGAGAAGAGATGAGAAACTCTGGAGAGCCTGCATAGGTGAAAACAAGTGAGGAGTCTATCTCGTTCTGACTTACACTAATGCCCTTCTCTTCCTGTGACAAAAGTACATAATAACAGCCCAAATGTACTTTATTATCCATCAGAATAATCTATGTGAGCTCTAGTTAAACCCCTGGGCCCAGTAAAGCATCTGGAACAATTTTGCTGAACGCACAGTTGTTACTGTCACATTTTTTTTCCAGGCAACTTTGGGACATGCCGCATTTTAAACTTACAACTTTAGCTTATACAGAGCAACCGATAAAGACATCACACAACACAGCACGTTAAGGTTGAGCAGGAAGAAAGATTAGCGTGGAGCCTTGAGAATCAGTTCCATCCAAGTTCAGAATGCAACTCTTAAAATGTAGTACTTGAGTTTAAACATAATCGGTGACATAAAAAAACAAAAACATGGAGGAGGTACTTCAAGTAGTAAGAAGGAATGAAGACCTCTGTGGAGAAACATAAAATGGCAGTCTCCTGTCCCATGCGGCCATAAACAGAAAGGCAAAAGGGAAGACACTGGAAGCAGCAGCTCAGAATTAAAATGTACTGGAAATGCTCAAGGATGTAAGCAAAATGTGTGGGAACCTTTCATTTCTAACTTGCCAAAAAGCTAGCGATGCCACCTTGCCTTTCAGGTGTGGTGAGATCCCCTGTTGTTTTTGTTGGAACAGACTAACGCAGCTACCCACCCCAAAATTTCATAATTTAACTGTGATCCAATGTAGAACACCAGGATCTGCACGCCTCTATCACCTTCTACACATGTTAATTAATCAATGTAGGGTTTAAAAAAAGGGTGACGAGCAAGATCCTCTGAATTTGAGGAGGAGAAGAGAGCTACAAAGTTCCTCCTCTGTATTTAAGTTTTGATTAAGACACTTGGGGACCCACTGACAAATCTCTATCTCTTGATCCCAAATATGCAGAGAAGTAGACTGGTCTGCCTTAAAGGATCATTGTAAAAATAGCTGAGATACCGGTTGGAACCTTGTTGCTTAGGACAGTAAATCACAACAAGAGGAGGCCCATTGAATCAGTGGGGATTTGGGGAATCAGCTCCTCCAGGTGTTCCATTGATTCAATGGGCTTCCTACACTAAGCCACAAGGTTTCAACTACTGAATGTATCATTTAGGAATGGAGAAATAGCAGCAACATTTTAGGCATATTTGTGTGCATGAAAGTTCTGCTGAGGATGCTCACCTGAACAGGTATGTGCAGAGGATTGCTGCTTTACATCAGAGCCCTATTCATTTAGGAGAACAGTTTTCCATGTCCAGTGAGGCTTATGCCTTATTAGATATATTGAGGACAATAACCTTTACATATAATTATGTAAAGAGTTCATCCTGACATGAACCTAATTGCAAAAGAGTAAAGTAGAGACCATAGCTTTGACTATGCGGAACTATGGTCTCTACTTTACTCTTTTGCAAAAGTAGCGATGTATGGAAGTGATAGCTGGACCATAAAGAAAGCTGACTGCCAAAAAATTGGTGCTTTTGAATTGTGGGGCTGGAGGAGGCTCTTGAGAGTCCCCTGGACTGCAAGGAGATCAAACCTATCCATTCTAAAGGAAATCAACCCTGAGTGCTCACTGGAAGGACAGATCCTGAAGCTGAGGCTCCAATACTTTGGCCATCTCATGAGAAGAGAAGACTCCCTAGAAAAGACCCTGATGTTGGGAAAGTGTGAAGGCAAGAGGAGAAGGGGACGACAGAGGACAAGATGGTTTGACAGTGTCATCAAAGCAACCAACATGAATTTGACCCAACTCTGGGAGGCAGTGGAAGAGCGGAGGGCCTGGCGTGCTCTAGTCCATGGGGTCACGAAGAGTCAGACATGACTTAATGACTAAACAACAAAAAAGTAGAGACCACATATGATCTGCTACATTTCAGAGGAGAAACCAATGTTGCTTCACATTGTTTGATTTCACTATAAAACAAAAACTCAGCCAGAATACATCACTGTCAAATATCCAAACAGAATAAGTGTTTCAAAACAGAACCTTTAAGTGATATTTGTGTAGGCGATCCATAATTCAAGCAATACATCTTATCTTTAATATCCCATCTTCCAACTGATTTATTGTGCTCTCTTACACAAGTGAGAGGAGAACAGAGCCGCACAATAGACTGAATGAGTTAAAGGTTATATTTCCACCATTAATAATTCACGCAACCAAAGTTGCTTTGTAAAGATTTCTTTTGATAAACTCGTATCACCACAGTGACAGCTACAGTGTTGATGCTCCATTCTTATTAGAACCGCAAAGGATAAATAATTCTTGGGGGGGGGGATGTTCTCAAATCAATATCAATCTCCTGTTCCTCCCTTTGCTAAAAACATGTTAACTCTGGAAGGGTTATTCTCCATCCCAATGACAGCAGTGATCTTCATCCTCCCGAGTCCCAATGGTTATCTTTTCTTTCTGGACCACAAATATTTAAAATGCACCCCTTATAATCAATACTCTGATTAGCCCACAAGGTGACTTTGGTTTCTTGAACTAATTACTTGTGGCACATCAAAAATGCAGTCAAATTCTTTTACCCATGACAGCTGGACTTCATCCAGAAGTTATGACAGCTTTGCTAATCTGAAAGAGCTTCCTCTTGAGTTTCCAAAGGCAAAGATGTGGACGTTAAGAAGTCCAGAAACTGGTTCCAATCCAGCTAAAGTTCTATTGAAAGGGACTGAGTCATGACTACTTTAATTAATTTGTTATCCTGCTTCTCAGAAAATAACGTACATCTTAGATCACCTTACTGTTTTACATAAGGGGTTGTTAAATGAGAAGAAGTAACTGCCAAACATCTCTATTGCTTTATGGGTCATGAGTTGTAGTGGCTCCCAAGGAACCATATTAATCCAAGAAGACAATTATTCAAAATGAAGAAAAATGAACATGCGTATTCCAAAAGGCTTATAGAAAATCTGCTATAATTTGGCATGCTGTGAATCATGGCTTTGCATATCCTCTGGCCATAATAATAACTATGTGCCATCAAGTTGATTCTGACATAGGGAGACCTTTTCTAGGGTTTTCTAGGTAGAAAATGCACATAAGTGGTTTGCCATTCCCTTCTTTTGGGGGCATCCTGCAACTATGCAGCTTGACCAAGGCCATACAGGCTGGCTCCTCTCCCAGAGGCACAGTGGGGAATTGAACTCCCAACCTCTGGTCCTAAACCAGAACTATCCAGCCATTCTTCTGGCCAAAGATTCCAGAAAAACTCTTGTGAAAGCTTATTCCATTTATATGGAAAATTATTATAACTACCCAAGCATCAGTAATATGTGATAATATAATATATTATCACATACAAACAATTGTCATTAAATATGTTGCCAAATACACGTGCACCTTGGGTGGCGTCATTTACCTATATAGCTCAATGACCTAGCTTATATCTATCACATACAAACAATTGTCATTAAATATGTTGCCAAATACACATGCATATATATGTGCATGTGTATGCACATATTGCATGTGTATTTGGCAACATATTTAATGACAATTGTTTGTATGTGATAATATATTATATTATCATATATTACTGATGTTTTGGGTAGTTATAATAATATATTACATGTTATTAATTGGGTTGTTGATATATTAGTTGAGTTATTGATCTCTCTCTCTCTGTGTGTGTGTGTGTGTGTGTGTGTGTGTGTGTTGGTAGGTAGGTAGGTAGGTAGGTAGGTAGGTAGGTAGGTAGGTAGGTAGGTAGGTAGGTAGGTAGGTAGGTAGGTAGGTAGGTAGGTAGGTAGGTAGGTAGGTAGGTAGGTAGGTAGGTAAATGACACCAACCAAGTTGCATGTGTATTTGGCAACATATTTAATGACAATTGTTTGTATGTGATCTTAAACAGGAGACTTCTCTGAAATCAAGAAAAAGAATTACTGTCCAATAAGGCCCAAATCTGGAGATTTGTACACATCAAGGAGTGCTATGTGTAAAGCTTCTGGATGCTCATGATATAAAAGCAGACGTGAAATGCAACCACTGATTGGCATCTGGATGTGAAAATGACTATCCATATACCACTGAAAGTCTAAATGGGTAACATGTTGACAATCCTTGGAAGTACAGCAGGGCCCCCATATCCATGGGGGATCAATTCAAGCACCACCCCGCGGATGCCAAAAACTGCAGATGATAGTGCATCCTAGGTATCTGGTTTTGTTATCTTTTGTTAGCATGGGCTCCGGCTCCTTCTATTGGTCAGTTCTGGCATAATGTGAAAATACATATTTTGGTTGGTTTTTTCTTTGAAAATTTTTAATATTTTCAGGCAACAGCTAAGTGTGACTGTGAATACCAATCCCCTGGATACAGGGATTTAACTGTACTACTATATTGCCATCATCCAGATGGAACCATGTGAGGGGATTCTGTGTTTATATTTATATATAGATATATAAAGTTCTGCCTGTGAGAATATTTAGAAAAGTTGATGGCAGTAGGAAAAGAGGAAAACCTAACCTGAGATAATTGACTCAATAAAGGAAGCCATAGCTTTCCATCTCCAAGACTTGTGCAAGGTTCTTAACACAAGGCTGTTTGTGAGGCATTGACCTATAGGCGGGGCTACCACAGGTCAGAAGAAGCCTAATGCCACATATTCCTGAACACATCTACACCATGAATACACACATAGAATCGTTCATATGATTGCCAAACATGCAAGGATATGTGTAGTTGTATGTTTTGGACAGATGTTGGTCAGCTGGCTAGATCAATTATGATAATCAAAATTTGCCTTGTTGGACTTTACCAAACAGAATTCTGCTTTAAAAAGTCAGCTGCAATCCACAAAATCTTATGACAACTAAACTCATTACTCTTTAAGGATGACACAAGACTCTTTTTCTTGGTTTTGCTGCAATGGACTGCAGACCATCATGGTTGCTTCCAATTGAAAAATAGGCACGTAAAATAAAGACAACAATGACTTATATATGCATGAGAGATGCAGCTTCCATAAGGTACAACAACTTGTAGAGGATGTGCAAGTCCCTACGAGAGATCACACCTCCAGCACAAGAGTGAAACAAGCACTCCCTACCAGCTACCAATTTGTGCAAAATGTCTCTAGCAGCCTTTTGCTTTAGGAAGCTGGGCATGCACAGAAATGCACACAGACACATAAAGCAAGTGCAAAAAGACAGGCTGATTACTCAGAAAGACACACAGAACCCGTCCAATGCAAGTTTTTTTTTTAATGGTGCACAGAACATAGCATGAATTATGTCACTTTTAAATTCTGCACATTTGGAGAACTGCACAAAAATCAATTTCAGCAATGAACAAACTGCCAAGGAGGCTAACTTCCCTTCCCAGAAAAATTCATAGCTGCCCCTCTCTCCCTTCTTTCCTTCCTTCCTTTTGTTTGCATTTCATAATTTTGTGCACAACAACCCAGCTCAGATTGCACACCACTAGTGCATCTACATACAAAAACACTGAAAAATTTTTATTATTATTATTTATTTAATTTATACCCCGCCTATCTGGTCGGTGAGGGCCACTCTAGGCGGCTACCAACAATAAAATACAGTAGCAATATAAATAAACAATTCTAATTAGTAAAAACACTACAATACATTACATAGAGTGCAAAACAGAAACAGTAAAGAGGGAAGAAGGAGGTCAAGAGGAATATGATGGAAATTAGTTAAATCAGTTAGCTTTGATTCAATCTTAGTTGTCCAGACTTGAATGTCTCTTGATTTCCTCTTTCCTTCAATGTAGTTATAAAGTCATCCTGACCTGGATATATCTGGATATCTTCTCCCCACACTTTTCAGTAGGTACATCTTCTCAGTTCAGCTGAGCAATTTCTTCTTTCTTCCCTACACCTTTGGCATTCCCTAATCATTCTTGCTAAGTTTCATCTCAACAACATATATCTCAAGTGATTTTCAGGATGAAGGTCTTGCCTCTCCCTGCTTTGTCCTACTGATGATCAATAATACAGTTTAAGAACTATATGATTCGCTGGAATACAGAGTCACCAATCTTATTGTACTCTGTATTTTAGACCAATTTCAACCCAATTGCTACCTGTCTTACTCGGTTTTAGAAGATGAGATTAAAGGGACTCAACTCTTCCTTTTGAGTTTCTTCCACGAGATTTGCCTTCCTCTCTCAGACATTATTTTTGTAATGGCCAGAATCAACTTCCCACTAAATCGGGTTTTGCAGATGCTTATTTTTGAAACAGATTTGAGCAGCCCATGAAAGCAGTGAACTTTGGAACCTCAGAGATCATTACCAATAGCTGTCATTCCCAGGGTGAGGAAGAGGGGAGAGAAAGGAACCACATGTATATAGTAGTAATATAAGGATACTTTTGGCTAGAATAACACACCTTCCTATCCACTTCTTTTTAACTAAATATATATCATATGTATAAATATAAATCTGAAGCTTATGGAGACTTCAGTTGTGTTTCCATAGTAAACAGATGAAATTTGAAACACAGATGATAGGGCTGAAGCAGGTAAGTGTAACCCCAAATTAATAATAATCTTCATGTACCATCAAATCAATTCTGATTTAGGGTGACCCTTTTCAGAGTTTTCCAGATAGAGAATACTCAGAAATGGTTTACCACCCCCTTTTTCTGTAGATGCACTGGGATTGTGAAGCTTGCCCAAGGCCACACAGGCTGGCTCTTTTACTGGAAGGCATAGCGGGGCATTGAAATCCCAACCTCTGGCTCGGCAGGCAGATACCTACAAATTGGAGCTATCCAAACAAATTAGTGGGGCAAATTTGGATGAAACGGGTAGGGCTGACCCTAATTTAGGGCTCTACACATGAGCTATGCCTGCTATCCATGTGCATGCCCATGTGCAATGGTTGTGAGATAATAATGGTGATTTTCACCATGACATTCAAATACAGGGAGGTCTACACCTCCTTAGAGGAGTCACAATACATAGTTATGAAAAAGTCTCATACACCATCAACATTCAAGGTTACTGGCACTTGGGAACTACTCCAGCAACAGCAGAAGAAGCCATGAACACAATGAATACAAGTAGGCCCATCTTAGCCGCCTCTTCATGACTGCCTAATGATACTTATACATCAAATTTGGAAATGCTTGCCATTGGCCCTCTTCAGCATTTCAAGAAGTGCTTCCTGTTTGCTAGCCTGCCTGCACCATCTCATCCTTTTAGGGGAAACATGCTAAAGCTCCCTTCATTGTGAATGAACACACGTTTTGTCCCATTTCATGGATTCATTTGGAATGCCTGAAGATTACTTATAATAATCATCATCAACATCATCATCACCTTAGAACTGCAGAACTGGAAGGGACCCTACGGATCAGCTCCTGTCGAGGAGGCTCAATGGGGAATCGAACTCTCAACCTCACCTAAACCAGCAGTTCTTGTTGCCTTCATGAGTCTTAAAGTATCCAGTAAAGCTGAAGTGTTTTATTTTTCATTCACTGTTGCAGACTGGAACTAAAAATTAAGGGAACTTCCCAGTCCCTTTTTAAATAGAATTTGCCATCATCATAAATTCATTCATAGTTCAGATGGAAAGAAGTGGAGATCAAAAACATTTAAAACTGAGAGAAACCAAAACGAACAGACTTGTCTCCAGGCGCAGTGATTGAACTCCTGATGTGAGGAATACATGCTAAATCCTTCATCCTTATCTGTTTAACGTGCCCTGATTGGACCAGACATCTCAGGAAGGAAGTTTCACAAGATCACTCACCTCCAGCCTAGCCAACAAGACAAGGATCTTCTTCTTCATCATTTCTTATTAAGGTCTATTTAATTTGCTGTAGCTCCAGTACTTTGGCCATCTCATGAGAAGAGAAGACTCCTTGGAAAAGACCTTGATGTTGGGAAAGTGTGATGGCAAGAGGAGAAGGGGACGACCGAGGATGAGATGGCTGGACAGTGTCTGAGAAGCAACCAACATGAATTTGACACAACTCCGGGAGGCAGTGGAAGACAGGAGGGCCTGGTGTGCTCTGGTCCATGGGGTCACGAAGAGTCGGACACGACTAAACGACTAAACGACGACAACGAATTTGCTGTATGTGCAAAACTCATGTGGTTTCCCTTGAGAAGCAAGGTGTGTATGTGTGTGTGTGTGTGCATGCAAGCCAAAATGATCTACAGACTGTTTCTAAAACTGACACAGAAAAAACTGTCCTCAGTACTTCCATGCCTCAGAGCATCAGCCATTACTGTTTGGTGCAATTTGAATTATTTGTATTCAACCATTATTTGAATAACTCTACTGAATTTGCATAAAGAAAAAAAATTAATTCTTCTCATCTCCTGTTGAGGATACCACAAAATGCCTAGTTCACCCAGAAGATGATAGGAATAATTCCATAGTCCTTTCAAGTGCTTAACTCTTAACAGTTTGGGATTCAGTCAAAAGGTAGCATTCATCCATGTTAGCGAAAAATTAGGATTGCTACCTTCCCCCCCCCCTCCTTGTGATGCTCTTCATATTTAACAATTTGCAAGAGGTGTGGCTGATCTCCAGATGCCCAGATGAGGGTCGTATGTGTTCATCCATGGAACTTGGAAGGCCAAGCCAACACCCACTCTCACAACCGACACCCCATCCATTGTCTCACCAAAACTAGATTTTCATTTTTACTGCAAAATCCCCTTTGTCCTATCTAACGTTTATACTCCAGGGGTTATGAAGTCCCTTGAAACATGGATAGTTGACAGCTTCATGTTCTTAAGGCCAGAAGGGGACATTCTGAAGCTTTTTTTCTTTTCTTTTCTTTTCAATTTTGGGATGTGTGAAGGTGTGGGAAAACCCCTGGCTTCTCAGTCTGAAGAAGTCAATCCTCCTTTAGGATGTCTCCTCTGTTTGGTGTCCTGTCCAATTTAAAGATAAAGAACCATATCGGGACAGAACCAGAGACCCTGAAGCTCTCAATTCACAATGAGCAGGACCAGGATAGCAAACAGGCCAGCAGGTAAACAGTGCAGAGAGAAAGCGCCATGTCAATACATTCCATCCCCGCTAATCTTTGATAAATTCATTACATTTTTAAAAGGAAAAGAAAAGAGAACATGCCGCCGAATCAGAACTCTCAAACGAGAATGATGCTTCCTAAGTAATCTAGCGATCGTTTCTACTTGCCGCACAGAGTCATTAAAAATTATTATTATTATTTTAAAATGGAATGTTGATGACAATGCTCCAAGGCAATTGAGCGAGATAATTTCTTTAAAAGATGGAATCATTTTCTGAGCAGTCCTGATAAGCAAAGCGGCTTTTCATTTCAGTTTTGGCATGAGGATGGGGATTGTTTCATGTACGTTAAAGTAATAGCAATTAGATGAAATATGAAGACATTTCATTTTATGCATTTTAGTAAATGCGGGCATGAAGATTCCCCCCTTCTTTTTTTTTTTTTTTTTTGTTCTCTTCATCATACATGTTACATTTAATTGACAGATCTATCCAAAGCATTATATGCGACTGAAAACTGCCACTCAGTGCTGGATGGAAAGCGTGTTCATTAACTGCAATTTCATGAAGAAAAAAATGTGCCACTTAATGGCGTTGCCTCTTTCTTGCTAGAAAATTAGTGATCCTAAAACAGGAATAGATACTCAACTAAGCCAAAATGCCATCTATTAGAAGTCTATGAACAGGCTCCCAGAGAAAAGAAACAATCATCTTAGCAAGAGATTGAGAAAAGATTGCTATGTTTTGTCTGCCAAGACCAGGTAGAACCTCTGGTGTACAGTAATTCTTCTTCCACCTGCTTCTCAAGAGCACAGTGTGTACGAGTTGTTAATTATGTTGTAGGCAATGCAGAAGAACATTTCATCTCTGAGCCTGAGGTCAGAATTGGCCCAGAAGAAAGCAACATTCAGTTGGACATCATCTCGAGAACTTCTACATGGCCCTCATGTTTCAGCATAATCTCAGAGTGATGGATGCATCTCCAGGAAACATTAGCCATTTCCAGGTGGAGAGATAAATGATCCACAATGGCACGCGTGCCATAGGTTCGCCATCACTGGGCTAGGGGGTGCAAGGAGGATAAGCATAACTAGGGGGCTCTGAGACTCCGACACAGTCTTCTGCATTGGTATGAGATTTGGGAATCTGTGATGCATGGCCTTTTCTCAGCAGTTGCCTTCTTTCTCTCTGTAAGAAGGTATTTGGTTCCAAGTAGACAATGCCCTAAAGTTAACTTTATAATAACAATTCTAAATTTGCTGCAGGCTCCTTCACATAAGGGCACCATTCCTCAAGGCACCATGGCTGTGTTTGCTTTGAACCTGGAAAATCTGACAGAAACCTTTATAGTTCCTAATCTTTCAACATTCTTTAGCAACATGTTTTCTCAATGAGTTCTGTATTTGACTGCATAAAGAGTTTTGTGATTTTCATTTTCACCCCTAATCCTACATTATCTCCATTATGCATTGGTTGTTAACCACCCAGAGAGTGTGTATCATACTACTGGTTTGGATATAAGTTAAATATAATCATCATCATCATCATCTTAGTTTGTTGCAAGAGAAAATGGCAATAAACACATGGGGCATATCGTTGTTAAATCACTTCAGTGGAGGTTACTGAGGACAATCCTGGCTGGATTATCTTGGCAAAATAACATTAATACGGCAATAAAAACATACATAAAAGATGGATCCCTGCTTTGCAATCTTACACTTGAAGTGATGTTTGTTTTATCCTCCTCTTATTTTTTTAAAACTGCTCCATTATTTAGATTTTATGGTTTTATCTTTTATGTATCAATTCTCTTTTATTACCTGCCACCCCAAGAACTTTCATTAGTGGGTGGTATATAAATGTCATCATATAAATAATGAAATACATTAGGTGGGACAATACTGGAAACAAGATGCTGCCTTAGAAAAAACTCCCGCTATGATTGTGGAAGGCTTCTTCTTTTGTTCTTCCAACTTTCCTGCCCGCATAGGGATAGTGAGTAAGAGATGTTTAACTGGGCTGGGTGGGGATGATCCGAGCTATAGGCCAACACACTGGAAGGAAGGAAGCTTACTACTTCTAACCAGGCAGACTGGACTTGTCTTAAATATTATTTATTAAGTGGGCAATATGTTAAGTGAACAGAATGGTGTAGTAGACAGAGTGTTGGACTACGTTTTAGGAGTCGTCAATTTGAATCCCTGCTTGGACGTGGAAACTCACTGGAGGTGGTGGAACTGGTAAAACCACTTCTTAAATATTTCACTTACTGCGAAGACCCTACTAGGGTTGCTATACATCTGTTTTGACTTAACAAAACTATAGCAAACAATGTTAAATGACACAGGAAAAAACAACAACCAAAGAGGAATCTTGGAAGATATTTTTAAAAGTGCAAAACAAACGAACACCTCTGAATTGTCTACTTGCAGAATACAGTTGTAGAGAGCAGCTGATCTTTAGGAATTCCAATTTCCCAGTAAGTGTTTCAAGTTTAATTTTTAAGGAGTCCTCTACTGTACTTTTTGTCAACTCCCCCCGCAATTCATGGAATCATAGAATAATTGAGTTGGAAGGAACCTATAAGGCCATCGAGTCCAACCTCCTGCTCAATGGAGGAATTCAAGTCAAAGCAGATCTCTGAAGTTGGATGCTATCTGCTATTCTCACACAACCAGATTTTCAAAACCCTATTTGTACATTAAAACCAGAGCTAATCAGCAGAGGCTAAAGCTCTTGATTTTAAAAAGAGCTCAATCACTGCAGTGTATGCAACTCATTTGTGACAACGTTTATTATGGGTCTACCAAAATTGCTTAGGGTTTCACTTAACATAATTGAAACCATACATCAAACTCAGCAAGCCATAGTCAAGGGAGTCTTCTTCTGGCTATTTAAGAGAGACCTATCCCAAATCATCATCATCATCATAACAATACTAACATCAACCAACACCTTAACCCAAAAGAAGGGAATGCATGTCTAGAGCACATAGCGACAAACATGTCACAATAAGAAAGAGTTGAAGAAAAGATAACTACACATAATCCAGTAAAAATCAGAAGTGACTATAATTGGTCCTGTGTTCTCCACTTTAAAATTCTTCACCAGCTTCAAATCCAGGTGAAGAACCCCACAAATTCAACCAATCTGGTTAATGCTAAAGGTGAGACCAACACAACTTTAAACAGTAACTACAGCTAGGAGCATGGGATCCAAAAAGGAAAGGTTCTGGCAAAATGCGTTTAGAGTCTTCACATCCACTCCCTATCTCTTAACCATAGGTAAGGAGCATTTTTTCACAATGTCTGCATCAGCTCAGCATCTCACTTCATTACACTTTACGATGTAATAACCAAAGATATATATTCCAAAGAATCCTTAGAAGTACTTCTCGGGCTGGGCTTCCCACTCCCTTCTCCCCCACCACAAAATATCATATTGGGGGAGCCTTGGCCAGTAGACAATAAGTCAAGGGAGACATGAATGGAAAAAGTTTGGAAACCACTGTATTAAGCCACTTACGGGGGAAAATGTAGGAATTGAACAAACACTTCCAAATTCAGTTCTTGTGGTCAGCCTCTTAAGGCAGAACAAAACAAAACTTATTCTCTTACTTTCTACAAGAAGGCAACATCTACCACTTTTTTCCGAAATACATAAATATCAGTTTCACAGGGCACAAAATCTCTCCCAAACCACCACCGCCACTACCAACAACAACAAAACTCCATCTCGCGCAGAAAAAACAGAGGGGGAAATCACGTCTTTTCCCATTTACCACTTAAGAACATGACTCAGAATGGATATCCACCCTTATTAGTGAATAAAATATGTTTTGGTTGTGAGAAATCATTTCTGTCCTTTATTCTACCCCTCTTAAGAAATCCTAACAAAGGCTTGGTGCCTGCGGGTCCCAGAAGCCATTTGTTATTTGATTAAGATGTCCACCACAGAACTTTGCAATGAGTGCCATTTCTGGCACACATTTTTACAGCCCCTCATCAACAGGCCAATTTTAGAGCCGGCCTGTATACGCCTTGCAAACAACAATTTACCTGTTACATCAAAGGCTGCAAAATCGGCAAGAACAGCTCAGGAGAAAGGGAGCGCAATGCAGAAAAACAACAGCAGGGTGCCTTATATTCTTGATCACCTTATTCTATATTTAATATTTCAGTTAGCAGGAGGGCTCTTCATATTTTTGCTTCCTTTCTTGTTAACGCCTCTCCTCATTTTTCAACTGCAGAAGCCAAGCTAGAAGGATCAATGCTCCTGACACTAGACTCTTAGGCTAAGTGGGTCTTCCATCTACACCCATAAACAGGCTTCTCCAGCTGGCAATGTGTAAAGACTGGGAAAGTTGGGGGAGGGGTTAATGTTGGAGTTTTGTATAGTATGATATTTGTTTGATCTTTTTTGTATCTGTATGCTCACCATTCTTAGCTTTAAATGCAGTCTTTTAATGATACAAGCTGCCTTGGGTCCTTATTATGGAGTGGGAGTGAAAGAAAGAAAGAAAGAAAGAAAGAAAGAAAGAAAGAAAGAAAGAAAGAAAGAAAGAAAGAAAGAAAGAAAGAATGAATGAAAGAATGAATGAATGAATGAATGAATGAATGAATGAATGAATGAATGAATGAATGAATCGTACAGGCACTCCTGAAAATGTAAGATGAATGAGACAGACAGAATTCCACATCTATGCTCTAAGAGGCACATCTTGGTAATACATATCAGATAGTGACATGGAGCACCTTCTTTAGCAGTTCAAGAATTTCTGTTCGATATGCAAGTTTGTATTAAATGAACTTACTAGATTGTTCCTTTTGAATAGGTTGATCAATCTATAGCCAGTGGAGCGAGGAAGGCTTCCCATTTTCCCCTGGGAGAAGCTGCTTTTCTCCCTAGTGCCTTGCTATTCAGTCTTCATTCATCACGCAACAATCCCACACAAGGCCCACTGAAATGAATGAAAGCTGTGAAGGCACCAAGCTGGCTGAATATACCAGATGCAGACACCAATTCTGGTGGCCATGAATGGAATGAATCATTTAACAATGACGGCTTTCCAGCCCCCTCATGCCTTTAAAAAAAAAAAAACATGCCCTTCCTATACACACAGAGATCTGTTATCTCACAGTTCTCGTCAGTTGTCACTTCCTTGTCAAATCAAGCATAAATCTAGGTATCGTCCTGACTCAGCCATTTATTGGCTAGGAGACCTTGTCTATCCTCCCTTCAAAAACACGATCAACATCCAAGGATTCCTTTCTAGGGCTACAATTACTATCCATGCCTTCACAACTGCCTATCTAGATGATTAGACTATCTCTGTTTTGTCCTTCGCAACTGCTGTACTCGTTTTTTTTCCAAATACTGCAGTTCCCCGCTCGCTCCTGCTTCCTCATTCCTCCTTTGTCATGCTGACCCTGAGTTCAAGCCTTTATCTGACTCATATTCGACACAGAGTCTCCCCCACAGAATAGAATACTGCAGGCATTCAGTCTGCTCTCTGCAGTCAGGGTCAAGTCGTACAATAGCCTTTTAATGAACACACACAGCAGACATAGAAGGCTCACACGCCTGCGTAGGCCACCGGTTCTGAAAGCCTTTGCAGGTGTTAGCAACCAGAGAGGGTTTTTCTTACCCTGCCTTTACTGGTGTGAGAGAGCAGGCACAGCTGATTTCCCTTATCAGACCTGCTTCTTCTTATTAGAGGAAATAAGCAAGTTAACATTTCTAACTCGGTTTTCTCTGCTGCCTCTGCTTCATCTCTGCAGCTTGGAAAGTTTCTTTTTCAAAAGTACACTGGTGCCTCGCATAGCGATCGCTCCGTTTTACGACGAAATCACTTTGCAACACATTTTTCGTGATCGCAAAAGTGATCGCTTTGCGATGTTCCCTATGGGGGAATTTCACTTTGCGATGATCGGTTCCCTGCTTGGGGAACCGAGCATCGCAAAGCAACGATTTTAGAACAGTTGACCGGCGGTTTCAAAATGGCTGCCGGGAAAAAAACATGGCCACCCGCTGTTTTCTGGGATGGGTTCCTCACTTAAGAGGCACCGGAACGCATTAATCATGTTTTAATGTGTTTCTATGGTCTTTTTATTTTCGCATTGTGACGTTTTAGTTCTGCAGCGATTTTTGCGGAACGAATTAACGTCGTAATGCAAGGCACCAATGGTAATTAAGAAGAGTTGAGAGTTCCAGGACCCCCAAAGCTTATCATTATTCTTGCACAGTAACTCTTCGCTTTGCCATGAACCAGACATAACTATAACATTAAATTTTACTCTTTTTTTAAAAGCTGATACACATACACACAAAACAAAGTGTGCTGCTTATGTACCAAACCCACAATTTAATTGTGCAGTCTACACATTGCTCTCCCCCCCGCCTCCAAACAAGCAAACTGATTACACAGTTTACCAGCCTTGGAAGCATAGAAGGCTGAATCAACCTTGATTCAGCTAAGCTCAGCAGGTTTGAACTCAGGTTGTGAGCAGAGTCTTGACTGCAGTACTGTAGTTTAATCACTGCACCACAAGGCTCCTACAAAAGATAACTGAAATATCATCATTATCATCTATAGGATTCATAACAAACTAATAAAGAATGGCTTTAACAATATGCCCACAACTGAACTCACGCAATGATACACAAAAACAATTAACGGCTTTGGTTTGTTTATTTAAAGCTGAAAAATTACACTTAAAATACTGCTGTCAAAACACAGCAGTGTTTGGAAGATCCAGTAGCTCAAAGAAGATTTTTTTTAAAAAAAAATCTGTTTGTTTTTGTTGTTTTAAATCTGTCCTGTTTTCATATGGCTGAAAAATGCATATTTCTTGAAAGAAAATCTTCTCAAGCTTAGGCTCGAGAACTCAAAGAATGAATAAATAGAACCATTCTTTCCAGCCATCACTATCCACAGTTATGGCTGCAATCCTCTATGTACTTACCAAGGAGTAAGTACAGCTTGAATCAATGAGGTTTACCCAATTACTCATAAAAGTAACAAAAAAAATTACAGCTACACTGCAAATGGAATTAAGTTAGTCCTTGTTGCGTTATAAAGACAATGTAACTGAATTACACCTTTCTTATATTGGTGAAGGAATTAATGAAAAGTCATTGGTTATTTATAGCTAATTATTCTCAAACTCTGCACACCCTCCCTCATGAACAAAATAGCCAGGAACAAAACAAGATGATTTTAGGGCATTTCTAGATGGGGGGAGTTGGAGTAGTTTGGTTCAAGCTTAAAAGGTTCTTCTCACCTTTAAAGCAATCAATTTAATCTCTCACTTGCGTGATCTTTCCATTCACACTGATCGATTTTTTTTCTACCATTAGAAGGGTCCAGACAGTATCGCCCTAATTTGTCCCCTTTCAATTAATGACATTCCCCTTTCTACTCCATTCCCTAACTTTTCCCATGGCCATCATTTGGCGGACCACAGGGACTTTCCTTTGTTGTTGTTTTTAAATGCAGTAAGTGACATAGTGAAACAGCGATACATCTACTTAGCACGATGCACAATATATACCACCAGTGTATCTCATTTATTTAGAATAGCACTACATCAATAGTAACAATATTTTTTAAAAAATATATATATACATGGCACAGTAGATGAAAACAGAGGAGGAGGGTCCTCCATTGTTCCTTTCAATGTCACAACCCACCAAATATATCACAGGATATATCACTGCCCACAGCTCTATTTTGCTGTAGATTAACCATCCTCATGGGCTACAGATCAGAAGTGCTCCAACTCACACCAAAAGCTACAGCCCTAGTGCTGTGCCAAAATGTTGTGGGACAGCTCTAAAAGGGGGGGGGGGTAGGATAGATTGCTTGAAGCCAAACCATGTGGATGACATAACTTGACTTGAGCCAAACAGCACCAAAAATGATTGCAATAGTGAGCTATATCCGTATCTGGACATGCTCTTTGAGTAGATCCCAGGTTAGGTGATCTTAAATTACATGGCCATCTTCCCCCGCCCCCGGGAATATTAGAAGAGCCTGATATAGCCGGGAATGTCAGCAGATAGGGGGCTGGTTCAGAAAGGACATATAAAGCCTTCTACTGTACTTTCCATGAGTCACATTACTGGTCTGTCTACTTAAATATTCTCAGGATTCCTCTAACTTGTAATGGCTTTCCTATGCTTTAGGTGAGTTCTTTCCCAACCCTATGACATAAAATCCTTCTAAGTGGAAGTGGCACCAACTGAGGCCAGGACCTTCAGTGTTCAAAGCACACACCCAAAGCAGCAGGCAATGGCATCTTTCAGACCAATGACAGTGGAATGTACTTTCCGTGGCGGAGCAGAAACAGACGTGTGCAAATGAAACAGACATAGGAGTTGTTAAAGTCCACATTCTTCAGCAAATTTGCACTCCTGAGACGAGACAACAATTGGAAGGTGGAAGGAAAGAAAGAAAGAAAGAAAGAAAGAAAGAAAGAAAGAAAGAAAGAAAGAAAGAAAGAAAGAAAGAAAGAAAGAAAGAAAGAAAGAAAGAAAGAAAGAAAGAAAGAAATGTTTGTGTGTATCTGCACATACATGCATGCCCACATGTCTGTGTGTGAATAAGTTAGCAGAAAATCAGGTGGAATGGATTTAAGATTTCACACATGTAAGATAGACACAGACCAGAATTACTTTTCCCTTTCCTTCACCCTCCCACAGACACACACACAGACACAGATTTGCACAAACAGGTAACCCTGGTCATACGCTACCTCAAGAAAAGCATTACCATGCTGTCCATAATCTGTGTAACTATTTTATCTGAGCCAAATTCAAAGTGCTGGTATTAACCTATGAAGCTGTTAATGATTTGGGACCTCATTACCTGACAGAGCATCTCTCCCCAAGACTGTCCACCATGCCACCCAATCCAGACAGGTTTCGCACTCGCATCTGGCCACCCCTAGAAACTACTACAGTGGGGTCTTGACTTGTGAACTTAATCCGTATTGGAAGGCGGTTCTCAAATCAAAAAGTCTGTAAGTCAAGTCTCCATTGACCTACAGTGCATTGAAAACCGATTAATCCCGTAACAGGCCGTTTTTGTTCCATTTTGGTTTTTTTCTGGTCTGTAAGTCAAATCTCAGGCTGCAAGTCAAACCTAAATTTTGCAGCCAAAGAAGTCTGTAACTCAAAAAGTCTGTAAGTCAAGCCATCTGTAAGTCAAGGGTCCACTGTATCAGCAACCAGGCCTTCTTGGTCGTGGCCACAATGCTATGGAAAGTGCTTCCTGTAGATACATGCCAGGCTCTCTCCCTTCTGGCCTTTAGTATTGTTTGAAATGGCCTTTGGAAACTTCATAGAATCATATAACAGTGAAGTTGGAAGACACCTATAAGGCCATGAAGTCCAACCCCCTGCTCAATGCAGGAATACAGTTCAAAGAATATCTGCCAGGGGATTGTCTAAGTATCTCAAGAATGCCTCTATCTTATCCCTGTGACATCCTCATGGTTCCCTGTAGTGGCTATTATTTTGATTTGCCATCCAGGATTGTCTGTCTGTCTGTTTGAATATTGGGGGTTTAATGCTTTCTTGCCATTTATGCCTTGTGAGCAGGGGTGGGTAGCTGTGAATTGTTTGTAAACACTGTTAGCCACCCAGTGTTAACTCCTTAGTACCAGATGGATGGGGTATAAATGTAATGAATAAAATAAATAAATAAAAATAAATTATACTCAGAGATAATCTAGACTTCCATTTCACTTTTTTGCATTACTGTGTGATTGCCCTTGTCTGCACTTCGTCCTCCTGGATGCAACACAAAGCTATCTGTACATAAAGGAACACTGCAGTCTATTAATTGCTAACACAAGCCAAGACACAATGCAAGAATAGGCGATAACTGTATAGGCCACTAATAAAAAAATAAAACAATCATACACTGCGAGCTTTCATGGCTAAGTCCCACTTTTTCAGAACAAAAACCAAAAGTCCAAACATTCATGGTGAGACGGGATTTGCCAGGAAGTTACTCTTAGATGTAAAGTTTGTGGCAAGACGAATTTCACCAGGCACGTCTGTCTTAGATGAAGCCGGAGGTTGTTTTAAAGTTGGCGGCTGTGGGCTGGATTTCACACTCCAGTTCTCCAAACAAAGGGGCAGAGGCTGTGCACAGATATACACACACCTTCTCTCCGTTTGGCTCTTCTTCGAAACAGACATGTTTCCTGCTTCGCCAGGGAAGCCAGGGTGATGCAGAAAATCCATGTCCTCCATTGGGAATTGGGGTATAATTTAGTAAACTCACTAGATATAGTCAATTGGGGCTAAAGTAAGAAGAATATTAAAGTAAGAAGAATATTACTTAGTGGTTGCAGTCCTGCTCTGCCGGTGTTGAGAATCCACGTGCTTTCTTGTAGGTATGCCTCCCCCTTTCTTGGTATCCTCATAGTTTCATTGAAATAAAAGGGGGGAAACCATGTGGCCATTACAAAATTCAAATGCAAGAAACGGCAATACCAAGACACACATTACCCCATGACATACCAAGCCAAGACACAGAATAATTCCTTTACAAAATCATGGGGGAGCCATGTTAGAGACTGAGGCAACTTTATTTGTGAGCTATGCATTAATGTCTGGATTATGCTAATAACATTCAATTGCATCAGGATGAAGATGGATGAAGTGCTTGAGCTAATACTTGATTTTTCCCCGGCATTAATCACAGCAAATTCTAGACTGTCTTTCACGGCAGACGGGGTATCGGTAGAGGACTGGCAAGTCTGCAAGGCTCCCTTAAACATCTTGTTAAACGGCAACACTAAAAGGGGGGAGGGGTTGTTATTTGGAAAAGCAACTCACCTTTTGCTATTCTGCCCAATTAATTTCTGTGGCAACCTCCATCCTCTAGCGCGGTCTCTGTTTCAGTAGAACCAGCTGGCATCCGAACAGCCAGTTTTTAGCATGCTAATAGCTTCATGCAGGATTACCGTACAACATCCTTTGCTAGCAGGGTCTTTGTAATGGATTTGGCTCCATGCTGTGACTACGCACGCCGAAAATTCTATTTTTTAAAACATTACGTAAGGTTCCATCAAACAAGCATGGGAGGTCACCTGGGGGAGCGAGCGTCTTGGGAATCAAGAGAAGCCGCAAGTCTGTCTGCTAGTTTACACAAACCTTGGAGGATTCTGCTGACACGCCAAAACGCCTTGGGCAACCAATGGGTTCCCACTGTTGGATGTGTGACCTCATTCCCGTTCTACATCCCAAAAAGGTGATGTCCTTTAGAGAGGACGCTTCCTTATGGCGAGATCTGAAGCAAGCAGCTTACATTATTTTATTTGTTTGTTTGTTCATTTATTCATTAAGAAAACTTCTGATTTCACCCCTCCGCAATGTAACAGTACCCAAGGTAGCTAATGATATCTTAAGCTACAATATTAAAGCGATTAAAACCCATTGCATCACAGTGCGTGCCATCTGTCTCCCATTTCCAATTTTCATAGAGGCCTTGGAAGAAGCATTTCAAAGAGATATTTAACATTCAATGACATTCGTGGTATACCCTTGACTTCAACCGCATATACTCCTGAGAGTGAGGTTCTGGGTTGTTATGTCTGTATTTTTCCCCGGAGGATGTAATTTTTCACCCAGAGCTAAGAAGGCACCAGCTACAAATGATGCTTCACTTGTAATCAGTTTCTTTCTGCAACAACCAACGTATAGCTAAGCTACACTATGACCATACCATCTTCAAAGAGGTACCTCACAAAAAAGGAAATAAAAAGGGGAGGGAGAGGGAGAAAGAAAAACAGAGTGGCAGCTTAAAAAAAATACAAAGTTTTATTTGGCTTCAGCTTGTATAAAGGACAATTACACATCTTCTGAACCTTAGTTACTTTTTATAGTTACAGAGGTGTGTCCTGTGTATATAAGTGTGTTTCCGACCAGAATCCAGCAGCTTGTAGTATTACAGAACTTTTCCTCCAAAATAACTATTTCTAACTATGCAATTAGAAATAGAAATGCAATTACTTTTTTTAATTATTTACTTGAGAATCACAAGAGAGCAAAGAGTTATTTTTTGCAAATGTAACAGTGATGGCAAATAAGTAACAAGGGCAGAGGACTTGGGACTGCAATGGTAAACAATCGTTTTTGAAATGAAGTTTTTGAAATGTCCGCTATCCACACCATACGACACAGCTGAAACCAGTATCCCCAGGGATACAGTATCTCCAGTCTAAAAGGGTACTCCTCACAAGATCCTTCACAACACACTCCAATAAACATGCCACTGGGGTTACTTTAAGAAAAATAAACCAAAGAACGCAAAAGGGTCAGTTAGGGCCTACTGAAAGCCAGCATCCTGATTCCTCCTTAGCCGACATACGTCTGCATGATACCAATCAACCATTTCAATCAATTTTGGCTGACAGCAGAAGTGCTCGGCACTCCAGGATGAGTCTTTAGAAACCAAAGCACGTCTCTCCTGTCCAGCTGGGAATAAGGCCCTTGCTAGATTTCCCAACTGGAAATGACGGCAACTTTTCTGGATGTCAGAGTCAGTGTTTTCCTGTCCTGAAGGAACACAGCAAAAGGTTTTTGATGGGTGAAAAGGCTTGCAAGGAGAGAGGATGCCTCTCTGCCAAACACAACTTCTCATTAGTTCTCTTTCAATTCATTGCCCTTCCCCAGGATGAGTTCTGAGCAGAAATGTGTCTTAAGTCTTTTCTGAGAATGAAACTAAGTACGTCGTTAGGAGAGAAAGGTGAAAGGTGCTGGCTGGAGATTCTGGGAGATGTAGTCCAAGAAAGGAACTACGGCAAGCTGCGGGTGGGAAGGATACTCACAGACAAGCATTTGTGCATTTGTGATCCTTGTCCTGTGTCCTTTACCTCTTTTGACACCTTTTGCCTCATAGAAGACACCAAAGTCTTCAAGTAAAACAGGTTTATTATTTAACAAGTCTTCCATTTCTATGCATGCCTTCTGTTTCAACAATAAGTCATAAGTCCTAACTTTCTCAGGGACGTGGTGGCGCTGCGGGCTAAACCGCAGAAGCCTGTGCTGCAGGGTCAGAAGACCAAGCAGTCGTAAGATCGAATCCACGCGACGGAGTGAGCCCCCGTCGCTTGTCCCAGCTCCCACCAACCTAGTGGTTTGAAAGCATGCAAATGCGAGTAGATAAATAGGGACCACTTCAGTGGGAAGGTAACAGCGTTCCGTGTCTAAGTGGCACTGGCCATGTGACCACGGAAGATTGTCTTCGGACAAAACGCTGGCTCTATGGCTTGGAAACAGGGATGAGCACCGCCCCCTAGAGTCGAACACGACTGGACAAAAATTGTCAAGGGGAACCTTTACCTTTACCTTTACCTAACTTTCTCAAAACACGACAAATCCGCTTTGAACGACAGTGGTGAAGAACTCGTAACTCCCTGGTTCCATGTAGGTACGTGGCCCAATACATCAGGTGCCTGGTCTATTCGCATTATTGCTGATGGTGGTAATCCCAGCCTACCTGTGGCTCTCAAACCTTCTTGCCCAGGTGTTGCCTCAATCTTGGTTGGAAGGGAGAGTTATTTTTGAATAATCCCCACGGGATCTCCCAGGGTTCTCCATACATCTCCTTTGCTCTCATCTCTGGGCCTCTCTTTGCTACCAGGCTTTGTATTCTTTATGTTGCTTTCTTTCTTCTGTCTCCCCTCAATAAGGTGGTTTTCTATACACTCGTCTCTTCCATTCCCTTTCTGCGTATTCCCTAGGAACTCTGAACTCTACCCACTCTCTTGTCCAATGATCTTCTTGGGCTGCCTCTACCAAATTCTCCTCTGTTTCTACCTTCTCCTCCTGTGCCCAACAAGCTTCTTCCTCCTTCTCCTTTGAACTGCACCCCATCTTTCATATCACCCTCTTTTATATCTTCCTTCTTTTCTGCCAAATTGGTGCCCTCTGGTGTTTGGGATTCTAAATGCAACTGCTCCACAATGTTTGTCAATTCTTTCTCAGTCTTTCTGCTGGTAGAGACGGACGGTACATTCTGCAGAGTGAATCTGGAGGTACTCCCAGCTTAACAATGTTCTATTTTTTGATTCTGATGTTTTTAAATTTGTGTTTGATTTTGCTTAATTTTCTGCCTACATCCACTATTGATAGTTGTAATTTGATGAAATCTTTATTTTGTGTCTCCGTGGTTTTTTTTAATTGTAATCTGCCCAGAGTGGCTTTGTAGTCATATGGGCGGTATAGAAGTTGAACAAACAAACAAATGTATTTGTCCTCCCCATTAATTGCTGTCGGGTGCTGTCAAGTCTCTTCCAATCTATGTTGACCCTATGAATGAGTGATCTCCAGAATCTCCTATCTTCCACTGCCCTGCTCTTATAACCCAAGCCTGTGGGTTATTGCAGAGAGATTTCATCGTCCTCTTTCCCTACTGCCCTCAACCTTTCCCAGTGTTATTGTTTTTTCTAAAGAATTCTGTCTTCTCATGATATGCCCCAAGTACGGCAGCCTCGGTTTCAACATTTTTTGCCACCAGAGAAAGTTTAGGCTTGATTTGATCTAGAACTCACTTGTTTATCTTCCCACTAAGGATCCAGGGAGATCTGCACATAGTTCATTCACCTTGCAAACATTTACAAATATCCTGAATTTGTTTCTCTTATAATCACCACTTTGGTTCCTGTGCATTTGGCTACAGCAGAAGAGGTGGCACCTCTATGCTTGATAGCCACATTGTGTCGGTTTGGAAAGGTGACAAAATCTATTCCTTTTTCTGCATAAATATTAAAGGCTCAGAAGTCATGGCCTATGTCGCACCTCATCATCCTATGTTGGACAGCTCTTTTTACTCCGATTGTCAGGATGCCTTTAATTACACTAACTGTCATGACCTAAGAGCTATTTACATAGACTTAACAACCTCCATGTCCAAACTGGATTTCCTACCCTTATGCATCATGCAGGGCATAATACATCACGGCATCTGCCGTGTCCTTTTGCATCCACACAGGGAAACAGCTCCTTGGCCTACATGCATCCTCATGTCATAAGGTTCCTGTGAACCGGTGCCCTCATGGTTAGTGTCACATAAATTGTTCTGACAGAGGTATTCAAAGAGTATTCAGAGACTGAGTCATTCAATAACAAGTGGCTAATGTGGTATCAGGGTCAGAGGTCATGGCAGATCACATCCCTGCTGGTTGCTATTGGCTCACCTGCTCTGATGTCACAGGAAGACCTGGCAAGTCTTAGGTAAAACAGAACACTACGATGAGTAAGAGAGGCCATCAAATAGAAACATTAGGGTCAATAAGCACCTGTCTGCTAAAATGAATTGCCTATCTATTTCTTGGATTTCATAATGGCATCCCATTGGTACATCTCTTTATCGATATACAGTGGTGCCTCGCTTAACGAGCGCCCCGCTGAGCGATTAAATCACTTAACGAGGGGCTCTGGGCCATCGCTGGAGCATTCGCTCAGCGATGGCCCCTATGGCGTTTTTTTGCTTTGTGATATTCGCTAAGCGATTCACTTAGCGAATATCGCATAACGAAGTGGGGGAGAACAGCTGATCGGCAGTTCCAAAATGGCCGCCGGAAGGTCCACACTGCATTTTCACGCCCTGTCCTCGCTTACCGAGGGCGCGAAAATGGCGGCGCTATGGAGGAAGATCGCTTAACGGTGAGTTTTAAAGCCATAGGAACGCATTGAACTTCGTTCAATGCGTTTCTATGGCTTTTTTATTTCCGTTTAGCAATGTTTCGCTATAGCAAAGGTTAATCCGGAACGGATTAACCTCGCTATGCGAGGCACCACTGTATTTATGCATTTGGCTGCTTACTCTTCCCCATTCCCAGCAAGGCCCAACGAACACGGATGTGCAGTGAAATGACTGACACGACAATGAAAGCCCTTGTACCCTTCCAGAGCCTTTGAGCGGAAAAGGACGGATATGGCTACCTATACGGGTATGTGATTGCCATGCAACAGATAGGAACCATGTTCTTAGAAGGCTGCTCTAAAACTGTGATTTCTGTATTATGGTATTCCACAAAATGGCCACCCCAGTCTTGGTGTCTGTATGTCAGATGGTGAATTTTGAAGATCCAGCAGTAATAGCGCTGAAGTGCATTTTAATATCAAGGAAAACAGTGAGCTTGTCTCTACTACCCCTGTTCCTCCTCTTCCCTTTCTTATCTCTTTTCATCTCCCAGCAATAACTCTCAATAGGGTTCCATTCTACAGCAACAGAATTAAATCTTCATACAAGAACATCTTTTGCTATTTACTCCCAATAGGTGAAGAGGGAGGGGAGAATCTAAGAAGCTCCAGATATTTTGTGAAATGTCTCTCACCCAATATTTTTTCCATACCCACCACTAGATACACACCTCTTACTTTAAGAACATGATTTCCCATACGGCTTTGAATCATAGAATAATTGAGTTGGAAAAGGTCTATAAGGTCGTTGAGTCCAACCCTCTACTCAATGCAGGAATCTAAATCAAAGAGCAAAAGAAGAATCACACTGGACCAAACCAAAGGCCAGTCCTTCAGACTGCTCCCAAAGGACTCAACCAGTTGCCGATGGGAACTGACTGAGCCCAAACAGGACATCCAATAGCACATTCTGTGTCTCATTCCTAAAACACCTACTGCCTCTCAAGATAGAGACAATAAATAAGCATCTTGGCGAGTGGTAGTTAATAGCCCCATTCTTCATGTACTTGCCCCATCTTTATTTTTAAAACTATACCAAGTTGGCAGGCATGACTATACCTGGTGGGCAGTGGCGTAGTGGAGCCAGGGTACTCAGGGTAAAAGCCCTAGGACTTCTGAGCAGCAAGGACTATGGCACCATCTGCCATCCCTCTCTGGCTACTGTTCCCTCCAAGCTTAACTCCAGTGCTCACAACAATTAGGAGAGAACTTGATCTTCCCCGAACAATATAGGGTTGAATCTATTATTATTGTAATACAAAATATTTGAGTGTTGTTTGGTCTTGAACATGCAATGAAGAGCTGAATTTCACACACAAAAAATATCTGATCCTCATTTGTTGTTGCTGCTGCCTGCATTTTTTAACTCCTCTACGGTAGGGTCAACTAAGAGAATGTTAAAATAAGCACATGCACTCCTTCATTGAAAAGTACACCGCTGTGTCTCACAGCAAATTCCACATATCGAGGAAGCACCCTTGTTTCCAAAACACGTCCAAAAAACATTCATCTGCCATCTATCACTGATCATGGGCAGCAGGAGACACCCTTCCATTATGCTCTATCCAACTCTATGACCATCTGAATGTAATACCTGTGGAACCTTCGAAACCAGGTCCTTGAGTTCTTCTTTTCACTCCTGATCCCAATTTATTTTGTGTTGTGCCTTTAAGAGTAGAAGCCTGAAGACTGGGGCTGTCCCATGTCTGATATGTGCAAAATATTATGGGAGTCCTTTGGGGCAATGCATAGGATCGAACTGTCACGGCTAAAATCCTGTTGCCTAGCTCTGCCTGCACAGTCAGAACGATATTAGCAGATTACTGCCGATTAGAAGTGTATTTTTGTGATTTTGAAGCGCATATCTAATACACAAAGTGACAAAATCCTATGCACAAAAAAAGCACAAAAGGAAGCTTTCTCTCGGCAGCAATCTGCTGCAACTGGTGATCGCAATCCCCTCTCTTGGCCCCAATCGACACCAGCTGTACAGCACCTTACAATCTAACCAGCTCAATCTGGCGAAAGCTTTCAGATATCATTCATGACATTTCTAAATGTGACTGTCTACCTGACTTAAAAAAAAAACAGGCTTAAAAGGTACGTCCTTTCCCAGATAGAATGGATTTTCAAATACTTGATTGACTTTACAAAGCTTTCCAATTAAAAGTTTTTAAACTCCGCCCCCAACACATATACCCCCAAAGTGAACCTGAAAGCTATTCAGATACCTTGCTTCTTGAAGAGCAACTAAGACATTGATGAAGAGAAATTAAGGAATCAAGACAATGGTTTGCCAGTTAAGTTATTGGTTCTATCCCTTTTTTTCTCTTTGGAGAAGAAAAAAAAAAGAAAAACAGAGAGGGGGGGATGTGACAAAACCCAGTGTAGCAAAACATTAAAAGACTACCATGACTGCTATGTAATGGAGTAGAAGTCTAAGGTTTCTCACTTGGTTATGCTTTTTATGTCTGTTTTATTAAACAAATGCACTTTTCAGAGGATGAACAAGATGTATTCAGTGCAACACTAACCAGCGGGCCTTCAGAATTACATGCATAAGTGAGAGCATAACAGCGTATCTTTATTTCTTGATAGATAATTTGATGTCTCTCTGATCTATGGTTAGGCACAGGATTAAATAAAAATTATCTATGGATACTACAAATCACTATGTGTTATCAGCATTGACAGCCCAAGTTGCAAGAGATTTAGGCCAAACATTTAATTACAGCTGTAGACACTCAAAATATTTCTTTCTAATTGATTATTAATATTTAAATATATGTTGGCAAGACACCCTGACATTGCTAATGATTTAATAAATTATATCACATCTTCATCATATTAATTCCACTGCCACAAATCTTGAAGGCAAGATATTAACTTAGTTGTTAAAGCTGGGAGCAGATGGGGAATTTGCTTCCATCCAGCTGCCCTGTAGAGATAAAGCAGAGGTGGGAAATAGGGAGTCCTCCAGGCTATGACTTCCAATAGTCTTGATGACTGGCTGGGCTGGGTGGCATTGATGGGAGTTGGAGTCCCCAAACATCTGGAAGGTGAACAGTTCCCAAATCTGAGACAAGGGTTCTGACATGTCGATGGACATGCAAAGTCAACTTGAGGGTGCCACTTCATGGCTCAAATCCACCAGGTCCTTCACCCAGAACCACACAAAGTTGCTGAAATTTCACACTGTGGAGGCAACAAAACAAAATCTCCTTTCGACAAATCACTTTCAATTAAAAACAAAAAACCTTTGGCATCACCTTTGGAGCTATTTCTAAAATAAATGCTGGCAACCCAGAAGTATTACGAGGCTTGTATTATTTGGCCTGCAAGGAGCATGTGCCCCAGCTGTGCAGCCAGAGAAATTTAACCACAAAATCAAAACTCTGCAACACTTTTGATTAGTTGTTGAAGTGTCTTCTGTTTTAGAAAATAGGAAGCATCAGAGCTTGGAAAAACTACTTAATGCGCTACAACTCCCAATTTGATCCGAGCATCAAATACACAGATCTTAGTATGCTTAGCAGAATATACTCTGGGCTTTTAGCTAGAGTTTTTGCAATCTTGCATACTGCCTTTAGTAGGTTTGCCTGGGAGGGACCTTTCTGGGCTGGGTTGACTGTCAATCTATCTAACACTAACCAATCATTCCTTCCCTGCTTTTGGATTCAAAGAGAGCCCTTCCTCCCTACTCAGTGCTTTCCCCCTCTCTAAGGCCTGTTGAAGTCTGTTACTGAAAGCATTCATGTTTGCCAGTTTGATGCTTGATCTGTTCAATTGTAAGTAATGAACATGTTTATTCTTTCTCCTAATGTCTAAGAACAAATTATTGTGACTTAAAGTGCCAATTAATGAGAAAAGGGGTGGATTACTCTGGATTACAAGCAGAGGCTATTCTGCTGTGCAGCCAGAGGAATATAACCACAAAATCAAAACTCTTTTGACCGGGGTGATTGGTTGTTGAAGTATCTTCTGTTTTAGAAAGCAGGAAGCACCAAAGCTTGGAAAAGTTACTTAAAGGACTACAACTCTCCATTTTGGCCATGAAAGGCCTCTAAGGAGCATAGTTTGTGTGCTACTTTCATGATCAGCCACACAACCAGTGTCTCACTTCCCCAACTTCTTTGTCTTCATGCATGGTATGCGTCAGATTTCAAAATCCTCCTCAGCTATGAAATCTCTCGGGTGGTTCTGAAAAAGACTAGTCAAAATGATGCTCTTCGACTCCAACTCTCATAAATCCCGGCCAACACAACTAGTGGTGAAGGCTTCTGGGTGTTTTAGTCCAACAACACCAGGGGATGCAAGGTTGGGAACCAATGATTTAGGGTAACATGCAAAACCTGTCAAAACCTGGAAAAGTAATTTTTAAAACCACAACTCTCAGAACTCCATAAACAGCATGGCCACTGGACGGGAGATTCTGTGAGATGCAGCAAGAAGAAGTTGATTTCTCTGCAAGCTGGAGCTACCACATGTTCACACAAGTCCCCTCTCCACCATTTCTCTAAATGAAGCTGGGAGTTAACCAGTACGGACAAGCTATGCTTAACAGTAACTGTATCAAATGAGCTTGATTTAAACCATGAAGCTGGCTTGTGGAAGCCAACTGCATGGAGTGTGCACTTCAATTCTACATCCAGATGCCATGGCAAATGGCCATTCACTACAAGCAAAAATGTAATGGCTCCAATATCCTCTTCTTGGCCACAGGAAAGAGAACTGGGAATTGCTTGGCTTAGTGTGACGAATGGCTGGAGTAATGCTTTACAGGAGACACACCGAAACCAATGGGATGGGAATTAAGTGATAAGAGATGCAAAAAAAAATTTGCTTATTTCTTTGTTTTGGTTTGAGATCACACACCAGCAAGGAATTTTCATCTCCTGGGATGATTCTTTACCTCCAAGAGATGACAAGACCAGGAGGAATTATGACTATCACATATGATAGTCAGAAGATGTTCTTAATCATGTAATAATGGGCTCAAGTTACAGGATGACAGATTTTCGTTGAATATCAGGAAAAACTTCTCAACTGCCAGAGCAGTACAACAATGGAACCATTTACCCTGGGAGGTGGTGAACTTTCCAACGCTGAAGGTATTCAAGAGAAAGTTAGCCAACTCTCATATCTACTTTGATTTGGGTTCTTGAACTGAGCGGTGGGTTGGACTTGATGGCCTTATAAACCCTGCCCAACTCCAATATCTTATGATTGTTGAATTGGATAATGTTGGATGCATTTGGTGCATATAGAATCTCAGGGCCATCCTAACATCACAACCGTCATCCTAAGAAAACCGTAATCCTATTCTTATTTCTAGAAATCAAGGGTTTTGCAGAGATGTATAATGTGTGCTAATTGCGCAAACACAAAGAAGGAAAAAGGCCTTTGACATTTGGTTTTGAGCCAGACCCAGGATCCTTTGAGGAACCTCACAGATGCTCTCAGTGCAATCTTGTCATGATGAGATGATAGCAAGATGTTGAAAAAAATAAACTTGCGAACTGCCAGATTTTTTTCCCATCCATTTCTCTTAACCTACCTCAAAAGGCTATTGCGCAGCTGAAGGGCAAGGCTGTGGTTAATTGAGGCAAAGGGAGAAATATAACAGAGACAAGAAATCTCTTCACAAAATGCTGTGTTGCAACTATTTGCAGCTAATTTCCCCTCAGATTTTTGAAAGTGGTACTATGCCACTCCCGGGTTCTTCTTAACGCTCATTAATATCCATCATTCTGTTTATATAATATTCTCTGTGTATCTAAATGTGCTTCTTTCATGTCAGGCTTCTTTTGAATTCTTCATTGGGAAGATGAAACTGTGAACAATTTTTGTTTGAACCAAAAACACATCTTTTCAAAGTAAACTGCTTCCAATCTGTTTAAATGTCAAGAAAACATAGTAACTTATCAAATCTAAATGTGTGCTTTGAAACTGTCCTGTGGCTTGAATTTCAACTGGGGAGGGGGGAAAATCACCTGCACATTCATCATTTTGTAATATCTCTGCTCCCATTAATAGTAACATGCATCTATTGCTACCTATCTATATATAGTTTACTAGAGCCACTTCTATTTACATGAGCTAAAAGGAGCTTTAATGGGAGAATACCTTTCAGGTATGTGTTCTTAAAATAAATTTTTGAAAGGCAGTAATGCCATATACTCTACAGCAAATTGCTTTGTGATTGGAGAAGACACAGTAGCCAAGCATTAAATGTGAACTCCGATAATCTATTCTGAAACCAACTTTCTTTTCATCAGCAACCTTTTGTTCCTGATCTCAAAATCACTCAAAAAAGTGTCTCTATGTGTACTCAAATCAGCATTCTCTTATGATTACAGATGTAATCTTTCTGCTGCCATACCTGCTGGAGGTTTTCTTTTTTAACACACACACACACACCACAATTTTACATTTGGCTTTAGCTGGGCTTTTTGGAGAGGTGAAGTAATCAAAAGGGCTCTGTAGTTTGTAGATTTTTTTTAAAAAGACTGCAACATTATTTCCTTTTCTACTACTTTGGGCATCATACTTTATATTCATGTATCAGTTACTGTTTAGTGGCTCTAGTGACTGTATCATCATGGTTGATTACTGGTTTCCAGGTTATCTCCCCCATGGAAATGAACAGCAGATATAGTGTTCATTTCATTTTGCCAACCTTTTCATTATGGCTATTCTGCTTTAATGTGACAGTTCTACCTTCTGAAAGCTTGTACTGTATTTCCTAATTGTGCCTTTTACCAAAATGGACAAGGCATCACGGCAATTAAGGGGGGGGGGAAGTGATGGCCTTTTTAACACCATCCCTCCTGCCAGCACTAATTTTTTGGGTGGAATGCATCTAATCCTGGCATCCATTTGCCCAGTTCAGCAATAGTAATATGTAAGATCTGCCACTTTACGAGACAACTCTCTTTTCTTTGTATGTATGATTTTCTTAGACATTCAGATGGAAACTAGCTTAGACAAGTCAGTCTGCTTTCTACAGTGAGTCATGCTGCTGTTGACTGTTAATTTTGTTATTTACATAGTGGCCAGGGTCCAACTGGAAAAAGTATGCCAGTGTTGAGACAATGCATGTAAATTTCAACATTGAACTGCTACAAGTTAAGATATCAGTGCAGGCATTTGTTGTTGTCGGCCAAGTCACACAACTAGTGTGCAACGCCAAATGTATATACTGCCTTCTAATCCAGTGGCAATTCAACAGTGCGATTTAAACCAATGGGTGTACTGCTGAGATCAGTATTATTTTTTTCCCTTGCCTTCACTTATTCAATAAAGACAAACTCTCCCCTCCCCCCCCAAAAAAACCAATAAATACATATTTCTGCATTTCAAAATATAGGGGAATAATGAGAATGAAGCTATACCTCAAAAGCAAAAGAAAATTCAGGCCAGAGATCAACCTCATTCATTCAACATCTGGGCAGACCAATGCTCCCCCTTTTTATTCCTTGGCTTCTGCCATTGAGAACATTTTTATTCTGCTTTTTCCCAAATATATTCAAGCTGGCATACATGCTTCTCCCCCATTTTAATCACAAAACATCCCTGCCATGTAAATCAGGCTAAGAGAGGGACTCGGTGAGCTTCATGACTTCTGCAGAAACTAGAACATGGATTCTGAAAACTTTCCTCCAACGGTCCTGCGACTACACCACAATGACTCTTATCCTTCCTTTATCCCCTCGAAGCCACACATTCACAGAGAGGCTCGCATCGAGCTCCCTGTTAATATTTTTCAAGTATTGTAAGAATGGAGATCCCAGAAGCTTTTACCTATTTCATTAGGCACCTGGAAACCACTGTCTTTAAGCTTTAAGCCGTGTACAATAAAACAATAATTAAAAGCAGCACAGTTAAACAACAACAAAACATGAAAATTAAATATTAATCTATTACTATCCAGTTATCACTGGAATGTAATTTATAAATTATTAATCCTCTACTTTAAAAAAACCTCTAGGGCTAAAATTCACCAACAGTGAAATTAGCATATGGGACAGCGAGATCAGAAACGTAACAAAACTCAATATCCATTCATGGTATGGTAAGCAGAGTAGATACAAGTAGCAGTAGCAATAAGAAGTGGAATGCTCCTGTTCAGTGGCTTACAATATAGAATCCATTTAATTCCTCTGCCCCTGCTGGTTTTCTCTCCCATGGGCTAACAGAATTGTGCTAGTCATCATTAAATGTCAGGGTTGAGTTTGCCACCTAGACCTCCCCCTTTTAAGAAATGCCAGTTCTGCAAATTCTGCAGGTCTCCTGCATTCTTGATACAGACCCTGATTCCCCTACTTTGGCTACATAGCTCCCGATTAGTATCTACAACGAAGCTACTTGGATGAGCAGCAAAACGTTTCAACCTAATAAGAAGAAGTCCAGTTGCCATGACTCAGTTTCCAGATAACCTCAGCTGGATGACTGGAATTGAAGGTCTTCTTGCAAGAATCTTCATAGATATACCTGCAAAAATATTTTTGATCTGAATCCAACAGACAGACTATTCTCCAGACAAACTTTGGTGAGTAGCACCATCATGTATCTGAAACATGCCAAGGATTATATAGTAGTTGATTAACTTGACCCATGGAAAAGCCAACAGCATCAGGCATGGGAGCTGGCCCAGGCAGCTTGTGGAACTAAATCATCTCCAAATCCCAACTGACCTTTCCAAAGACAAATGTTGTCTGTTGAGCTTCAGTATGGAAAACTAAGATGGCAGTAGCAATCACACTGGAGCTGAGGCTCCAATACTTTGGCCATCTCATGAGAAGAGAAGACTCCCTGGAAAAGACCCTGATGTTGGGAAAGTGTGAAGGTAAGAGGAGAAGGGGACGGCAGAGGATAAGATGGTTGGACAGTGTCACCGAAGCTACCAACATGAATTTAACCCAACTCCGGGAGGCAGTGGAAGACAGGAGGGCCTGGTGTCCTCTGGTCCATGGAGTCACGAAGAGTCAGACACGACTTAACAACTAAACAACAACAAGAAGAAGCTATCACAATCAACAGAGCAAGCAGAAGACAACAGAAAAATATCCCATTCTACAAATATACTTGCAAGCAGACCTTCAATTCCTGGCAGGTTTTGCATGACCAGACAGTTCTTTGAACTCCCAGAAGACAGTAAGTCAGTTTATAAAGGTAACAAATAAATTAGGACTCAGAAAAGCACTTTGCCTTATAATACAACATATTATGCAGACTGTTTATTTGCAATGTCTGTTCAAGGGAACTATGTTTCCTTGGGAATTTATAAGGTACTCCTCAATGAAAAGTCAGGAGCAGCATACAATATATAGAACACTAGCGTTTCCTCTCCTACATATCTTCCTTTGTTGAAGCACAAGGCACAGTCTTCATGTGGACAGGAAAATGGTAAGGCTTTAAGTTCCATTTCTCATGGTGAACTGCTGGATAGCTCACTGGTTTAGATCTCAGCCTGTGGAGCCAGAGATTGGGAGTTTGATTCCCCATTGGGCTTCCTGAACCAATGATCCATAGGGTCCCTTCCAGATCTGGAGATGATGATGATGATGATGATGATGATGATGATGATGATGATGATTAACTGCTTTAGATGAATGGCCCACAGAGAGAAGAAGGATAAAGGGGTATATATTGGATAAGAAGTGAGAAACGTCAATGAAGAAAGTGTTTTTAAATATATTAATTATATTCTTGAAAAGTTAAGACTTAATCTAGGACCTGAATCATTATTCTTTGTTTTGGGGGTTTCCCCCCTGCAAGCATGCTTTCACATGGACACCTTTACAACATCCACAAAATATATTACCACAGGCCATCCTGAGGATTCTTAAGACATTTGATCTCTGAAAGGTCTGATGTGAACTGATCTGATCCTTTGCTCCCAAGCTAATATTTGGTTCAGAATATAGCAATTTATTGATTTTGATGAAGCCGCTGCAGAGCCACGCTTTGGCAGCGCGGCTTGCCTTTGCCTTCCTCCCCGGATGAGGCGAGACCTCACAGTCTGCGTGAGTAACTCGAGGGAGATTGGGGGGGGGGGAATAGGAGGTTATTTAAGAACCAATTCCCCCTCCCTTCTTCCTCTTTCTTTCATGGCAACCCACCTGCCTGCCCTTTATTCTAGTGTGAGTTTAGCTGGTCGTCTTGGGGGATGAATAGGAATTTTTGTCCTGTCTCCTGATTGGCCTTTGGAGGCGGGGATTTTTCACCTATCCCACACTGGAAACGGTGCCCGGGGCACTTTGATGGTGGATTTTCAGTCACACTGGCAGGTAGTGCAGACTAAACGGGTATTTTGGTGAGTCCCGTAGCAATATCAGGTAATTATAGCTCATCTGAACTCCCAGCACTGCGAATCGTGCAGTTACAGTTCTTGGAGGGAAAGATGCGCTGGAGACGCACCTGGACCAACAGTCAACAAGCAGAGTGGGGCTTGAGGTCCGGGGATGGTCAAATTTTGGCCGGGTTTGTAGCGGTCTTTACAGCAGCGAAAAACCTGGGCCAGAGACTTGCCCAGTTGTTCGTTTGTTAAAGGGTTTGTTCTGACCCATGTGTTCAAACCTGAGTCCCCACTTACAGCAGAAACCCCCTTTGCCAAATGATTGGCAACATTGACTGTTTTCAGTAAAGTGTGGCCCGTGTTTAATCCACAATTATGGTCTCGCATCTTTATTCCGGGGTAGGGGGGCAATTGTATCTTTCTAATTTTTTGACACAGTTCTTGTCTCAAAGGATATCCAAGATGATGTTTTAAAATATACAATTTGAGAGGAGCAAGTATTCCAATGGGTCATTTTGTGACTTTCCAAATATGCTTTGCAGATTATTGGAGGAAGTAAGTACAGGTGAATACACAAGAAACAGATGGTCTAGAACAATGTTTTCCAACCTTTCACATCTTACATCCTATCAATCCCTCCATCAAAGGGTCCCACCATGACAGAAACAAAAACACACACTTTTTCTTAAAGAAAGGCATGCATATGTCTAGAGATTTTTGGTCAGTATGATCTTATTTCAGCATGGAGGCGGTTGGCGGGGGAAGAATCAGTGAACATCCCTACCAAGAATTCAATCTTCTGCAATCCTTATGCTCTCTTGCAAGTATTGTATGCTGTTCTCCTACTGATTCTGCTTGTCATAGATTTGTTGTTGTTTAGTCATTAAGCTGTGTCCGACTCTTCGTGACCCCACAGACCAGAGCACGCCAGACCCTCCTGTCTTCCATTGCCTCCCGGAGTTTGGTCAAATGTCATGGATTGCCCATTTGCAATCTTGTGGTGTGGTATTAGTAACTTTGGGCACAATGTTTCTGCTAGTCCCAGTTTCTCCTGCCCACCAATTTACAAAAACAAGGGGAGAAGGCGGAGAAGGCCTGGCTGATTGATCAGGAAGATGAAGACAACCCATCAGATGTCCCTCAGTTTTATAAATCCTAGCAGCTGCTCTAGTTTAGTAGCTGCATATTTTGTGTCCATGATGCAATTTGTGCAAGTTAAACAATTTGTGCAAATTATGCAATTTTGCACAAAAGGAAAAAAAATTATTTTTGCGAATGCTATGACTTTTCTCAAGGCTGCCAGCTATCTGGCAAGAGGGGGTTGGGTGGGGAAAATCTAGGGGTTTCTTGTTCTGGTCTGCAAAAAAAAAAAAAAAAAAAAAAAAGCAAGAGATAATTCAGGATTATACCCCTACCTGTTTCTCAAATCTTCCCCACAAATAGATTAGCAGCTCACTAAAACGAAGACATCCCAGAAAGGAAAACAGCACCCTTTGCAGACGTTTAAGGAGTTAAGTGTATAAGCTTTGTGGTCATCCCTCTTTAAATCTGCTTGCCAATTCCCTTTCCCCCGCTTTGAAAAAAAATTGTGATTTGTACATGGAAATCTATTGTAAAGAGCAACCATAGTCCAAGCTGTTAAGCTTTGTGCAAATTAAACAGCCCACTAACTTGGCCTCCCTCTTGTTAAGCAATAAGGCTGGGAAACATTGGAACAAGACAAGAAAAGGCACCTGTCAGAAATACACTTTCAACCGTTCAGCAAAATGCATGTTAACTTCCCTTTTCCACAGAAAAGAAAAGGGCGAAGGGGTGGCAAGGAAAGGTAATGCTGCAGAAAGTGCAAAGGAAAAAATTACACTCGAGGTGCGTGGTTCTATTCTCTTGTTTTTCCCCTTCAAAGACTTCGATAAATGGGGGGGGGGGGGAGCAACGATGCATTTAAGGAATGAATATTTATACCTGGAGTTCCCCGTGTCACAGAACATTTGAGGAGGAGAGAAGACTCACTCAGGAGAGAAAGCACATTATTTATGGTTGTAGAAAAAAACACAACATATCTTCCCCACTCCACCTTCTCATATTTTTGTTGCACTGTCCAGACACACGCAGGGCAAAATGTGATATCGAAACGCATATTCAGACAGAGGCCACAAGCTCATAATACAACTGAACAAATAATACAGTAATACAGCACCAAACCTATCCACTTCATGGACTACAATCACGCAAAAGGTTTTCTGCACACATTTCAAGCTCTAAATATTAAACCCGAAGGGGCTGGGCTAAATACAAGAACACATCTTGATGAACAGATGAATGTTGCTGGACAAGTCTCTAGCTGGACCATCTGAAAATCACGTAATAGACTTCAAAGCAAAGTAGGAAGATCAAAGAATCATCAAGTCAAATGATTCTTGGATGCAAGACAAGCTTTCAGTGACTGTGGAGAAATTCAATCCATGCAGCACTTACAGGCCCACCCCATGTACAAAAGAAGATCTAGCAAATGGCATCCCACATCTGGTCAAAAACAGTCTAAAGTTCTTCATATTTTAATTTTTTTTAATTTTTACCTATGTTCCGTATACATCCATCATTTTAAATCATGCAATGCTCTGATACAAATAAGTAAAGAAAGAACAGCTGAACGAGTTTGGGAGGTCACAAAGACATCATGATTTTTGCTTTACTTTCTGTACACTGTCCAGTGCAGCAATTTGCTAGATGGCTGGTATAAAAAGGATGAATGAATGAATGAATGAATGAATGAATGAATGAATGAATGAATGAATGAATGAATGAATGAATGAATGAATGAATGAATGGTGGGAAGGAGGAGAGCAGGTGAGAAAGGCTAAATGTGCCACAGGAAATGAAAAAAGACAAAAGCCCGGGGTAGGTGGAACTAGAGTTGGGAAAGAAGGAAAGAAGAAAGGAGAAAGAACATGGATATTGTAGTGGTAGAAAACTAAGCCAGAAGAAACTTATGTCCCAGAAGAAAGTGAATCTAGAACTTCTGCTGAAAAAAAAAGCTTGAGTCTTATCCATCAACTCCAATGAAGAAACTTGAAAGGCAGACATTTGAAATCAAGCCTTCCCCACTAGCTACGCTGCCAAAGACTTCTGGGAGTTGCAATCCAAGAACATCTGGATTCCCAAGGTTGGGAACTACCAGCTCAGATACTAAGATGACCCTACGGATATGCACTTTGGTTTTATTCTGCTCTTAATGCTGATTAATTCACTTTTTAAAAATGTAATTACTCAATTAAAATATTTCTGTATCCTGCTGTACCATCTGTAGCTACTAGGTGGGAGACTTCCCTTAATGTCCCTAAAGAGCAAAGACAACACTCTAAGCTTTCATTCTTTTCTCATTTTTCCAGAGGGTTTCTAGGCAGCGCCATGTGGAATCTCCATCTGCAGGGTCCCCAGACTCTTAGAGCAGTTAAGCAAGAGGTGTTCTACAGTCTGATAAAGAAGGAAAAGAGAGTGATCTATGGAAAAGTCTCAGTCAGCACTGGGATAGAGGGACAGAAAGACTAGTCAAAAGAAATGGAGGGCAGAGAAAGGAGACAGAGCACAGGAGTTAGAGAAGCTCTGTATGTATTGTGTGTCATCAAGTTGATTCATATAGAATTGTCATAGGGTTGACAGGGAGCTTGGAGGTCTTCAAGTCCAACCCCCTGCCCAAGACAGGAGTCCTCATACCATCCCAGACCTCATACCATCCCGGAGAGATGGCTGTCCAATCTTTTCTTGAAAACCTCCAGCGATGGGGCTCCCACAACAGTCAAGCTGTTCCACTGCTTAATGGTGCTCTTCTCACCATCAGGAAATTCCTCCTTATTTCCAGGTTGGATCTCCCTCTGACAAGTTTCCACCCATTGGTTCTTGTCCTACCCTCAGGCGCAGTGGAGAATAAATCAATGCCCTCTTCCCTGTGGCAACCCTTCAGATGTTGGAAGACTGCTATCATGTCTTCCCTCAGCCTTATTTTCATTAAACTAAACATCCCTACTTCTTTTACTCGTTCTTCATAGGATTTAGCCTCCAGTCCCCTTATCATCTTTGCTGCTCTTCTCTGCACTCCTTCCAGGGCCTCAGCATCTTTTTTTGTATTGTGGTGACCAGAACTGGACACAGCACTCCAAGTGCGGCCTCACCAGCGTGGTATAGAGTGGTACTATCAGTTCCCATGATCTTGATGCAGCCTAAGACTGTGTTGGCTTTCTTGGCAGCTGCAGCACACTGCTGGCTCATCCTTAGGTGGTGGTCCACCAGGACACCTAAATCCCTCTCACAGGTACTACTGTTGAGCCAGGTACCACCTATCCTGTACCTGTGCATCTGGTTTCTCCTGCCTAATTGCAGGACCTTACTTTTACCACCACTGAACTGAATCTTACTGGATAGGACCCAATGTTCCAGTCTGTCTAGATCCTTCTGAATGTTGAGCCTATCTTCCAAAGTATTAGCAATTCCCCCCAGCTTTGTGTCATCAAGGAATCTAATGAGTGCTCCTTCGATCCCCTCATCCAGAACATTTATGAAGATGTTGAAGAGCACTGGGCCCAATCTGACTCATTGCGACCCTTTCCAGAATGTTCAAGGCATAGAATACACAGAAGTTGTTTACTTTGGGGGAGTGCCCTGGGACCGTGCAGCTTCCCCATGACTACACAGGCTGGCTCTTCTCTCAGGAGGAACATGGGGTATTGAACTCCCAACCTCTGGCTCTGTAGCCAGTTATCTAAAACACTGAGGACCATCCTGTGTCCAGTGCTGGTCACCACAAATTCTAATACTTGCAAAGCTAATTACTTCTGCTAGGAATCAAATATGTGCTCAAGGAAAGATCAGTGGTGGGCTCATTCATTTGATACACTTTTCACATTTTGTTTGTAAAAGCTGGGAAGGCCGTCATCAGCCATACAACTCTTGCACATAGCATGCCAGTCAATCAGATGATCAACAACATAGTTATTCATGGCAAGGACATAGAAAAGACTACATCAAGTTGGGTAGAGGAGCTGTTTGCTGATGATGTGAAAGAACCCCAAGGAAGAACATGCCAAAATATGCACGCTTAGCTATTGAAAACCCAAGGCAGCAAGGTACAGATTGTCTGCCTTCCGACATTCTTGAAAAGGAGATTTGAAATGCTTATGCAACACAGTTATTTTTATACCATGACTGCTCTGAAAGGAAAGCATTACTCAAGACTGGAAAAAGCTTAAGTCACTGCCACTCTTGTCCTAAATCAATGTCCTTCTAATAGGCAGGATGGAGAACTATGAAGGAACCCACTGACTTCCTTTCTTATAATGTCATTATTGGCAATTTTATCTCCCGTGGATACCTGGCACGTTTGGCTTCTGATCCACTAGTTTAATTAGATCTGTCATGAGAATATAGGAGCCTCTGGTATTCCTCACAAACTGATCACTCAAGGTGACCACAGTACATTGAGGATTTCACTCATACGTACTCTGAAAGCTATTGAAAGACTCAAGATCAATAACATGTTGTTCTTTAGTCATTAAGTCATGTCTGACTCTTCATGACCCCATGGACCAGGGCACGCCAGGCCCTCCTGTCTTCCACTGCCTCCCGGAGTTGGGACAAATTCATGTTGGTAGCTTCAGTGACACTGTCCAACCATCTCATCCTCTGGATAAATAACATAGTTTTTAAAAAGATTTTTAGCTGAAGCTGCCATTCTAGAATTTCCTGCTCCAAGTTCCGGCTCTAGTCAGAAGCCTGCCCCTTCTTACAATGAGTAGCCAGGAGAAAAAGGAAGAACTACAACGATCAGGCAAGGGAACATGGGAAGCAAAGGGATTTCTTGGGATGAAGAAAGCAAAGCAAAGCACTTTGGGAAGACTAGGATCCTCTTCTTCCCCAACAATTTGACCTTTTATTAATCTGAGGTCTTTCTCTAAATGCCTCCACAGACAGATGGAAATGAATTTTTTGGTGGTGGCAGTCTTCTCCCAGGGCTGTTTGGTGTCCAGTCTGAGTAACTTTCGATTAAAGATTGACTCATTCAATATCAGAATCATAAGGATGATCCTCATTGTCATCATCATCTCTGGACCCATCACTTTATTCTCAGTCAACCAAATGTAGTAAAACCATTGCTGCATAGTCCATGAATCCAACAGTATGATGTGGTTAAAACTACAGACCAGTATCCTGTTCAATAGTTTACACAAGCATGGAACTCCAATTGCAGATGGCTGTTGACCTAACAGGATACCCACTCCGCACAAACAAGCACAGACCACATCAAACCACCATAGCTTCTCCCGCAATTGGGAATTCTGCGCTCTTAAATATTCAACAGGATACCAGCTATAATGTGTTATTCCATCCTCGTGTTTAGGACCAATTGAAATAGCTAAGTAAAATGTCAAACCTTCGTTCTTTAACCTCAATAACATGGACTGCAATGCATGTGAATTGGCTTTCAAACATTCTTACAATGTGTTTAAAACGAGATGGAGTTCTCAAACCCAATTCTTCTACAAGAAACCACACTTCTCTCCTTGATACATATGCACCTCTTTCTTCTGTTTCTTTTTGTTTTCTTTTAAAGCAGTACTAATCTGCTGTATTCTCAAGAGCCCTGGATAGCACCCATGGGGAAGCATACCTATTTGCAGGGTTTTCAAAGGCCTAGAGTAGCATGTTATTGTAATCTGAATTACTAGAGAGAATCTGGTCTGATCTAATAAGGACATCCCAATGTGCTTAATACTGTTGGAAAACACTGCATCTTGCCTTAAAAAAAAAGAATGGAGCAGTAGAAAACTAAATCCTTTCCCACTGTATTTTTTCTGATGGTGCCAACTAGATTTTAGATATTGGCTTTAGATCTTATACCCCTGAAAATTTGCTCTCCAGCAATCTGAAGGTGCAATGAATAATCTGAAAAACAAGTAAATTCAAAAAGCCCTGTCCTCCTAGGCAGTACCGAGTAACTGAATTGTTTCAGCACAACAGAAACAAGCATGCCCAGGACAAAATAAGCGGTACAGTGTGGAATGGGCTGATGGTTAAGGGCAAGGGAGATAATACCACTAACATACAAGGTATCTGATCTAGACTGGCAATAGAAAGAAAGTGTGTTGCAATCTGATAGTTGTAGGTTTTTTGGGCTGTTTGGCCATGTTCTGGAGGTTTTTCTTCCTAAAGTTTTGCAGTCTGTGGCTGCTGCCCTCCCCTGCCTCCTCAGTGCATTTGCCCATTCACTGATCACAGTGTGCACGTCCTTCCTGTGCCTCCTCCAGCAGCCGCCCACTTAGACAAGGAGATGGAGCAGAAAAGCCGACTGAGCTGCCTCTGAGTAGAGGAGGCAGAGGAGGGAAGGATGCTTCAGCTGGGGAATGGCTGAGCGTGCAGATGAGGTGGGAGAGATAAGTGCATGGTGCTCACAGAACACCTGTGAGGGTGCTGTGCAAAACTAGGCTAAATCACCAATCTGTGGTTCATGCCTATCTATCACTTGGAGAAACCTCCATCATTCTGAAATTTGAGGAAGGATGTTCTTTCTCTTTCTCTTTCCTTTCTCTTTTTCTCTGCTCTTATGAGTGTATTTTTCTTTTTAGCACACCTTTAGAAATTCGGTAGAGACACCAACAGCCAGAGGGAATTGCTTTGCAGGATGGAATCAGCCCAAAAGGTTGTAAATTATCCAGTTCTGGCACAAGGCATCCTGTTGGTGCAGCAGCAGAAGGCGATGTTGCTGCATCAGCCACTGCCACCATTCCCAGACGTAACTTAATGTGTTGCATCTGGGCTCATAAATTCACAGTGCTCAGCTTCCAGAGTCATCATCCTGCTTCCTTCCAGCTCCTTGGACCCCTGCTGCAGAACTGACTTGCAAGCCGATGTTTAGCTTCTGCAACATTTGGAAATGTTCCTGGGAATTGTGGCTGAACAAAGGGGAATTTCCATGTTCTAAGTTACTGATGCGTGTGTCGGGATGTAGACATGGCTCAGACTCAATTTAATTGTGTTTAGCCCTGTCCCACTTGCATTTTCCTTCTGTCCATAGTGTGTAGGAAAGATCTTTTTCTCCCCATATTGAAAGGCAAAACATTGCTGCACCTGTTTCTTAATGCACACATGTAACTGCACATTTCATCTAATTAATGTTATTTTCCCCACTGACCAAAGCATGTGTATGTGAAGGCTTTTCCCCAGATGCTCCCCAACTGTGCGTATTCTTCTCACAGTCAGTGCTGAGAGGCACAGAAATGCTGTTTTCATCAAGACACTCAAATCTTGAGAAATATTCTTCCACCCCTATGCCTCCGTAGAGCGTGGATTCACTAATCCAGGTACTAACTCATAAGACCACACTCCAAACAACATATTCAGGTTGTTTGCTAACAGAAGCCATTTCTTTGAATGGTGATGTGAGAGCTTTTACCCCTATGTTATTTTGGACAGGAGGGGAGGCCCTAACTCGGGGTTTCGTGCTGCAACACAAGCTTCAAAGCACAGTTACGTTGTGACGAAAAGTTCAAGTCAACCAAGACCACCCTAGAACCCTCTTCAACGGCTGTGTGAAAGGAAGAGGCCTTTTAATATGGTGGGAGTGCAGGTACACATGGAAGCCGTGCCCTCAACATCTTCCCCAACGGGATGTGAGCCAGAGTTCTTTGCACTTCACACAAAGATCTGAAGAGGAACTTGTTAGTGGATTTTCCGGAATACCAGCTCCCTGAATTCCCAGTGACAGAAGCATTGTATCCATATTCAGCTGAATACACTTATACGCACCCCTTCAGAACCGAATGCACAAGAGTCCGATTAACATCGAGGGAAGTCACTCAAGGCTGTACGTACATGCATCCCCTAGGGATAGGATATTTACAATTCTAGGACTGGAAGTCCCAGAAGTTGCCTAAAATTCCCCAGACAGACATCTGGAAGTCCTAGATTTATGAAAATCCCATCACTCTGTCCCCAGCATAGGCCCAAATCCCTTTCCAGCAATAACATCCAAATAGGTTTAAAATGCTTACAACTGATAGATTGGGGGGGAGGGGGCAGAAATACTAGAAAAAATGGTAAAATGTCACTTGTTCTTCATGAGTTAAACTGTCTCTGTACATTGAAACTAGAGCCTCATGGCACAGTGGCTAAACTGCAGTCAGTGGCTAAACTGCAGTACTGCTGCCAAAACTCTGCTCACGACCCAGGTTCAATCCTAGTTAGCAGGCTAGAAGTTCACTCAGCCTTCCATCATTCCTAAGTCAGTTAACTGAGTACCCAGATTGCCGGGGGGGGGGGAGAAGAGGAGGCAATGGAACACCATCCTGAGTCAGATTTGTCTGGCGCCGATGTTGATGACGTTTCAGCACCAGGTCAAAACCTTCCTGTTCCAGAAGATTTCTAATTGAAATAATATCAACTGTGGGTCCTCCTGATAGCAATTTCTAGAGCACTGTATATTTAATTGTATTTTAATTGTTTAATCTTTTTACTGTATTTAAATTGTTGTAAGCTGCCCAGAGACCTTTGGGTAGTGTGCGCTGCAAATAAGTGATAGATAGATAGATAGATAGATAGATAGATAGATAGATAGATAGATAGATAGATAGATAGATAGATAGATAGATAGATAGATAGATAGATAGATAGATAGATAGATAGATAGATAGATAGATAGATAGATAGATAGATAGATAGATAGATAGATAGATAGATAGATAGATAGATAGATAGATAGATGTGCAGCCTGCATAATTAAACTGTAAACTTCCCAGAGAGTGCTTTAAGTGCTATGGGCCAGTATATAAGTAGCACAGTTTGGCTTATTTTACTTTTACACATTGGGAGGTTAGTAACCCATACAGGATTTCATACATTTAACACAAGACAATTATTACTTTCTCTTTTTTTCCCCTTTAAAACGTCTACAGTTTGCCTCTAAACTATTACCTTTTCCTTTGTTATGGAAAGCACAAACAGAGAAGGAAGGAGAGAGCAAGCAAAGAGGGGCTAGCTAATTGATCTGAAAGACTGAAGCAACCCAACCCATGCTTCTCGGGGATACGGTAGTTCTATTTCCATGACAAGACTTTATTCTTCCTCTTCTCCCTCTGCCTCATCCAGAATATTCACCACACCGTAGAAAAAGGAGAGAATGGGCAGCCTTGAACAATAATCACTATTCTAAAGAAATGCCTGCAGCATATCCTCAGAACACCACTCACAGAAGCCCTACAAGCTATCCTTCCTACACTTTCTTCTATTCTAAGTGATGTCCCCCCAGCTGTCAAATATGGACCTTAAGATCTCACGATGAGTCCTACTGGATCCAACCACAGGTCCAGCAACCTGTTTCTAACCAGGATGCCAACAGAACACTCCCGGTCATCTTCCTCTTAGAAACTACTGCATAAAGATAAACACACTGCTTCACTTAATAAATGTAATGTACAACTAGCATGACTAATAGCCACTGGTCGATTCCTCCTTCAAGAATTTATCCAGTTTCCTTCAAAAGCTGTAGTGAAGTCATTATCATATGTGCTGATAGCAAATTTTAAAGCTTAACTCTACACAATATAAAGCAATTTTTCCTTTTATTTCTTGTGAGCCATATCCTGAGCCTGGAGACCTATGTACATTCCGCAACCGGTGGCCGAAAATACAATTTTTCCAAGTGCTGACCTTGCCAGCTTTTGGATCAAAGACTTGAACCACGGTTACCAGTCAAGGGAAAGAAAAATGGATATGCTACAGGCTATGGGAAGATGGAAGAACATCAACACACAAGTTTGCATAAAAATGATATTAAGGTCTAATGCAATGGCTGTCAGCAGGCAGAAGAGGTAAACGGACATGTCCCAGCTTGCCAGGCTCAGCTTGGCACTGAGTTATGTCAGGGAAGCCATTCTCTGTAATTAAGCAGGTCTGCTGGATGCAGGATGTAGTAACAGAATATACCAGGATTTCACTACTTCCTCCTAAGCTTTAGCTTGTTTTTCTTTCTTCCAAGCAAGCAAGAGGGAGCAAAGAGTTAGGATCATAGCAAGAAGAAGCAAAAGGAGGATAGCTCTGTTAAAGAGTGACCTAGGAATACCGTACATTTAAAAACTGCATTAAGTTTATGATAGATCATGCCACCGTAGGGAGAATGTCTCAGTCATTAATCATACACATATATACATATATATATACCAGAATTTGATCAAATTGCAATGGGCTTTTTTTAAAAAAAGAAGCAAAACATATTTAAGAGATACAATACCCCGTTTTCCCGAAAATAAGACCTAACCTGAAAATAAGTCCTAGTATGATTTTTCAGGATGCTCGTCATATAAGCCCTACCCCAAAAATAAGCCCTAATTAAGTGAAACCCTGTCCTCCACCATTGTTCAGCATTGTGCAGCAACCAGAAGACAACATGATTGTATTTGAATAAATGTAGAAGGTTGTACATGAAAAAAAAAAAACATCCCCTGCAAATAAGCCCTAATACGTTTTTTGGAGCAAAAATTAATAGAAGATCCTGTCTTATTTTCAGGGAAACACGGTACAATAAATGATTCCTCTGGCCAAGCTCTGAACAAATACTTATGACAGAAAGGTCTGCAGCTGGTATTTATAACTCGGCAACTCATTTTGGCACATCACATAAGAACGCAAGATCAGGAGGCTGGTTGGCTTTAACCCATCTAATACCTCAAAGTTATGTTTTTTCGTAGAAATGAGTGGGCTGGACTTTGCGACCTGCATCAAGCAGTGTCACGTATTTCATGTTTATACCTTTCCATAATGATTGCCAGGGTGTGACCCAATATTCTTGTGCAAGTGGTTGTGCAGGCAATGGTGCAAATGGAGACCCATCTGTTTGCGCACCTTCTTGCACACCTACTTTGCCAATGGTATAATTCAGCAGAAGTGTGCTAGCCACTTTATATCACATTTGGGCTGATCCCCGTGGACAGAGAAACAAATATCATTATTTGCTGTTTCCATTATACTGCCAAATACGGTTTTAATTACAATTTTTTAAAAGAAAGAACACATGTTCCCATACTTCTCACCTAATTCCTAGGTGGACCTTCTGGTAGTTCAGTTCCATGGCATGAGTGTCAGCCCACCATCCGAAGCCCAAAGACAGTAAGACTACGAACAAGTCATCTTTTTGGTGCCTAGCGAAGGTCTTTTTATTTGTTTAGCAACTTCAGACTACATGTTGTTTCTTCATTTATTTATGTATCTATTTATTTAACATCACACCTTTCCTAGGTACATGTTCCTATGGTGGGTTTCCCACCAAAGTTCCAGTCATCTTATAATCTGCTTAATTGGTTGCTGGAGATGCCTATTTGCTGTCTTCATTACGCTGTGTTTATATGTGTGAATGTTTTTATTCACAGTTTTGTGCCTATTGCCTTGGAGTTATTTTGACAAAAGAAACCCACCATGGTCAGGAGGGACAGTGATTACCACCAAGACTGCAGATCAAGCATTGAGTTCACAAAGAGCCAAGAAACTTAGTGGATGACCTTGGAGTACTCGCGCTCTCTCAGCCTGTCCCACTGGAGGCTGGTGGTGACTCTAAGTTAACTGGGGTGGTGAATCCTTTTCAAGTTTTAGCCTGAGCTTCAAGGAAGCTATACAGGGTGCAAGACCTGTTAGATGTAGACGGTTCTGTGCCTGGGTTAGCTCCTTGCAAAGTCCAAACTAAAACCTGAATCAGATATATTGTCACCACAAAAACGGAGCCGCCAGCTGCCACCCATCTCACAGGGTCATTGCAAACAGCAGAGAACAATGCACAGCCTTTGAACTCATTGAAAAAAAAAAGGGTAAAATATGAATGCACTAATAAATAGAATTAAAGAGTGGCTGCTAGGACTATCCAGATGAATTAATATATAAGGAAGTGGCTCACAGTTTCCCATTCCAGCTGATGTTGAGCACAATGAGACACTGTGTCTCATCATCTCTAGTCTAGAAATGCATGATCAGTCTCCCCCACACTACCAAGAGTCCAGCCTCTCCACTGCAAAAGAAAAATGGGGAAAAAGGGAATTCCACAACCCATCCTGCTGTTGAGATGCTTATTCTCGTGAGAAGGACGGGTGGAGGAGACCCCAGTGACTGGGCTGACCAAGCCAATGGTGCTCCCTAGAAAAGCCAGCCAAGAGGTCAAGAAAGAGGTAATGGAACCAGATTCTCATGACATCTCTATATACTAGATAGCTTTCCCATCCAAACCACAAGTTTTCTCTGCCGTGACTTCCAGTTCTCCATTACCAATTCCAGCTCCCCTAATACGATGCTCAGAAATGGCTTTTGAACCAGGTAATCCTTGAACCCTCCTTTTTCTCCAAAAACAGGGATATAAGAAGCCAGACACAAGACTCCCTTGCTCTAGCAACCCTGGTGCACACCTCCTCTCAATGTGGGGTAGCCATTCAACATCACCGAGCCACAAAGCTGTGATCACAGCAATAATTATGCGATTAAACGAAGCAAGTCCTCCGAGAGGCGTCCCTTCTGAAACAGAAGGCATCTGAATTCTGAGCAGAAGTTAAGGCTGGCCTTAACAGCAGTAACTTGCACTCTGCTGACTCCGAGCATATGTGGATAACACACATGGCAAGTCATGCAAACTCATTGCTATCTAATGGACTGAAACTTTATGAGATAACATGGCTAACCCCCCCTTCTCAGCCCTTCCATCCCTAACTCTATGTATGGATCACAGACAGTTTTCTTATCGCCAAAGGCTTTGAGTGCTAAAATGCCAGCAGGGAAACACATGCTCCGATGGTATGTCCGTATAGTAGTAATCAATTCCCCTGAAACAAGGGAGACCCAGAAATGCTTGTGTTACAAACCTCTGCCATATTTCCTTTCTGTTGTGTATTATGCAACTGCCTGTCATATACAGCTGCTATGAACTTGAAGGCAGGGAAAACACTGTCCGTAGAGGGCTAGGAATGACTCTTCGAACTGCTCATATCAGAAAAGAAACATGACCTAAAAATCTTAAGGGCAGGATCACCTGCCTTCCGGTATACAATGATCTGTTTCACTGCTCTTCCTGCAGTGCACTTCTCTCTATCCCTCGATTACCAGTTCAAGACCCACTCCAGGCTTACATCCCACAGACTCAACATCGTTCCTTTTATCCCTTGACTTTGTTATGATACCTGTTTCACCCAGCATTGGTGGCAGAACACCGGAGGGTAGAAGTCCAGAGCTCTTCTTAAGAAGGATATTTCAACAGTGAATGCCAGATCGATTTAACAACAACAACAACAAATCTCTAGTATTGGCTGAATTCCTCTTGCTGAGTCTGGCAAGCTGCAACTAGAATGGGCCCACTGAATCAAAAGAACTTATGGAAAAGCTGACTCCTCAATTCCCCATTGATTCAACGGGTCTACTCTAGTTTTGACTCACTAACACTAAGCAACAGAATTTCAACCATTGTTTCTAAGATTAGTTCATGTCTGGCCACATATTTTGCTCTTGCATACAATCTGGAGCCGCAGATTAAAATATGGCAAAAATATGCTCTGAATACAGTGCAGACACACTTTGAATCAGCAGATGGAGAAGCTTATGGGGTGAGTCACCTTAACGCCATCTACAAGCAGGCATTTGACCCTGAGGACCAGGTCCTATGCACATTGTTTGGTGGTCTAGTTCCAGGCTGAAGAGAACAAGGAGCTCACTGTTGAACTTACTGATCTAGAAAGCTTTATATCTGGAGCAATTTGAATGTTCTGCAAAGGAGGGCACATTCTCATATGCTAGATAGCACTCGATGGGACCCATTGTCGTTAAGCAAAGGATACACATGCACAACCTGGTTCTTACACAGTTCTTCATTTGGGAAGCAGCATCTAGATAGTAGACTTGGTTGGCATGTCTGTTCACCAAGCCTATAGATGTCAGGAAACCCTGCATTTACAAAGCCATGTTGTGATCATATCTGAAATTAATACATGGTATTACTCGGCTCTGCCGACTGCTTCCTTCTCTTCCTTTTTCCTAATTATAGACTAGCTGTGAATTGGTGCTAGGGGAGACAAAAGCCACATCACCGACAAGCTATTATTTGCATACATAACTCCACTCATTCCTACATCAAACAGAATCTTTGTGCTGGTGGTTCCCATCAATAAAAATGTACACTTTCGCTTAACGAAAAAATAATAACAATAAAATAAAAGCGAAACCAAAAATCGGGAAGAAGTGGAAGCAATTATTTTGTACACCACCCGAGATCAAATTAAGCACACAGTGTAATAAAATGGAAATATTTACCAACTAAATTTACATTTTGAGAAATCTCTTTGTTTGTTAGCAAGCAGCAAACCAGATGTGCATTTTTTTAAAAATTCTATTCAGAGCTGCCGGAGGGGTGGTGGTGGAAATCTCTGCTACACTTACAAAGCAATAATGCAGAGGGTTAAAAGCACAAGAATGGCCTCCAGGTTGCCGACCAAACAGCCATCTGGACTCACATTCTGTTTGCAACAGTGACTAGCCAGATGCCTCTGGGAAGTTCACAAATAGGCATGACTGTGATGGCCAATCCCCTTTGAGTCTTCAGCATCTGACGCCCAGCGCTCTACTGCTTCTGTGCAGCTAGCTATCAGATGAAGAACAACTGAGAGGCGACGGTTTCTCATCAGGCTTGATGTAGAGCTCTGGATAATTCAAAAGCTTGCATACTATTTTCTAATCTTTGCATTATTTAAGGATCCTTAAGAGTTGAGGTGTGTGTTTTTTTTCTTAATGATCAAAAAGGAGACATAGCATATTATTTTATTTTATGACAATCCTAACTTTATGTCTTGTGCTGTGACTTGAGAAAATACCAGATTTCTCCTTTCTGCTACAACTTGGAAACATGACTGTTGCTGTCCGGGAGCTGAAGTCTGAAAAAAGCAGCAGGAGAGGATTGTACACCACAGAGGCTGGGACATCATTCTCTCTCTCTCTCTCTCTGGACAACAAGTAAAATTTTATTTTATTTTATTTAAAGGGATGTGGTGAAGCTGCGGGTTAAACCGCAGAAGCCTCTGTGCTGTAAGGTCTGTAGATCTTCAGCCTTAAGATTGAATCCATGTGACGGAGTGAGCTCCCGTCGCTTGTCCCAGCTCCCGCCAACCTAGCGGTTCGAAAGCATGCAAATGCAAGTAGATAAATAGGGACCACTTTGGTGGGAAGGTAACAGCGGTCCATGTCTAAGTCGCACTGGCCACGTGACCACGGAAGATTGTCTTCGGACAAAATGCTGGCTCTATGGCTTGGAAATGGGGATGAGCACCGCCCCCTAGAGTCGAACACGACTGGACAAAAATTGTCAAGGGGAACCTTTACCTTTACCTAAAATTTTATTTAAAATAAAACACTACAAAGCAGACAAAACAGGAAACACCAAACCACCAGCCGCTACAAACAGACAAACAAACATCAGAAACCACTACTAACTAAATCAAACCCCTTTTGGGTCAGAGATTCCAACATCATTTGGATCTCGATTACTCCACTTGGTTTCCACATCATTCTCTTAAGGATATATATTCCTCCTCATCTAATAGAAAAAGGTAAATAATCTGGCTTCAATTGAACCTCATTTTCTTTTCTTCTTTTTAAACCCAGCACACCCGTTAAAATTCTCTCCATTTCTGTTAACATGGTAACTACCCAGCTTCTCTCTCTAACATGGTAACTACCCAGCTTCTCGCAGTTCTGTTAACATGGTAACTACCCAGCTTCTCTCTCTTTCACCTAAGCACATGGACAAGATCTATATAATCACTTCATTTTATGGTTTCCAAAAAAGGGGGGAGAGATCAGTCATTGTTCTTCCATATCTTCATCCCTGAAATCCCGGGGGGGAGATCTGGCTGCAAAAAAGACCACTCACAGCATCCACAGGGATTAATCTGGTGCACTTCAACACCCTCTCCTATTCTGCTATTAGATGGTAATTAGCTACGGTCACCATTTTTCCTTACTCCTACACACATACTCTCTGTGGTCTCTACTACTCTGCCACCATCTTGAGTTATCGAGAACTCAGAAGCGTGTACACTATTTAGTGATTTTGGGATCAACCTAAGGAAGTTACTGCCCTAAGACTGGTTGTCTATGACTCTCCCCCCACCCGCTCCCAGCTGTTATCACTGAATTGCAAGGTCAGTCCTGCTGCCAATATTATGCTGCCAGGCCAGTTTTCCGCTACTTAGGAGATTTATTGGGAGGGGTTGGTACATCTGTCAAAGCCTGATCTCATCAGCATGCTTGCTTTTTCTGCTGCCCAGCTGATCATCCCCTAATTCTATACATGATCTCTCCCTTAAAATGTATAATGCACACTTGGTTCAGTTTTCCCCCAACTATGTGCCACTTTTCAACATATACATGCATTTATAACATCATGTTTGTACATATTTCGGGGGGGGGTAGTCTACTTTGCTTTCCACTTTAAAAAATATAGGTACATTTATTTTTGCCTCATGAAATCATCATCAACTTATAACTGCAGAGCTGGAAGGGACCCTCTGGATCATCAAGCTCACCCCTGTCAAAGAGACACAGTGGGGAATCAATCTCTCAAGTCCTGGTTCCGCAGCCAGATACTAAGCCACTAAGCTATCCAGCAGCTCAATGCATCACAGATGCACCGATTTTTGAAAATAGCATACAATTTTGCACTTAGTTCCAAGATGTGGTAAGGTAAAGGTAAAGGTTTCCATTGACATTTAGTCTAGTCATGTCTGCCTCTAGGGCGCAGTGCTCATCCCCAATTCTAAGCTATAGAGCCAGCGTTTGTCCGAAGACAGTTTCCGTGGTCATGTGGCCAGCATGATTAGACACGGAATGCCATTACCTTCCCACCATGGTGGTCCCTATTTATCTATTCGCATTTACATGCTTTCAAACCGCTAGTTGGCAGGAGCCGGGACAAGCGACAGGAGCTCACTCCATTGCGTGGATTCGATCTTACAACTGCAGGTCTTCTGACCTTGCAGCACAGAGGTTTTTGTGGTTTAACCCGCAGCACCACCTCATTCCCTGCAAGATGTGAAGACTGGGTAAATTCATAGGGAAATTCTGATGGAGTAAATTTTACACACATCCCTATTTGCTAAAGAGGGCATACTCTTTCTGGCTGGAGCTGATCCATCCAGTCTGAGCTCTCTACTATGGTTTCAAGGTCTCCAGGAACTTCCAAAGAGGAATAAATTCTCACAAAATTTGGGGGTCAGAATATGGGGGAATAATCTTTCCAATATTTTGTTTGAGCTAGAAAACTGTTCTGTCATTTAAACTAGATGGTTTTCTCAACTGCATCATCTTGGAAAGGTCCTCAGAGGGTTGGGATGATGGAAAAAAAATCCCCCATAGACTGGTAACTCTTGCCCACCCCTATGTTACACTTCTGACTTCTGATTCTCAGCCTTCCCAAATAAACTCCACAAGTCAATAACCTGAATCATTAAAAGAAAACAGACTCCTTAAGAATAAACATAGTTAAAAAATTAAGGCACTTCACAGGAAATAAACATTTATAAGGAAGTAAACTATTTGTTTCTGTTAAATCTGACAGTTATGCTGATCTACGCATTTTGCCAGGATGCTCACCTCACATTGTCTCACTCACCCCTAGCTGTCTTTACAACACTGTGTGCACTAAAAAGAATGAAAGTTAAATCTGACTTTTAAATTTTAACCGCAAACTAGATTTTATTATGATTCCCTCTTCACAAAGTTCTCCCACACAGGGCAGACTGCCATTCGGCTGCTATCAAGCAAATTTTCACTGGGTCTGGTTATGTCAGATGTCAGCAGCTAAAGCTGTCAGAATTGTGCTGAGCAAACAGGAAACAACTTTATGAGGCTAATGATAAAGAATACAAAGAAGGTTCTTACAGGAATTAAAACCAACGCCATAAATATGTCCTGGCTTGGTTTCAATCCTCCGTGAATGATGGCTAGTTTTGTGTGCTTTTTTGTAAATTGTTTTTATTACGAGATGCAGCATTTTTGGACAGATGATATTAGCCACAGCAGCTGTTTCCATTTTGGTTTTAAAAATACCATTTGGAAAGCTTTTGGATCAGAATATCACAGCACCTTTTTACAACACAGAGAATATACATGGGGGGAAGGGTGTTTTTGCAATATTACTGCCATCAATTTCAACCCATTTATATATGACCCAGGGGCTCCAATTCCTCTGTATTATGATCTAACACATTTAATAAAGATCTAGACCAGAGAAACTGTATGTGTTTAGTTAGAGCTGGAGGAGAAGATTAAGCCAAAATGTGTCAACATATGCCTAAAGGAAGGTCAAGGCGGAAAAAGGAGGCTTATCCTATTTAGCTGGGCAAGACACGGCTAATATGGACTCTTAAGAGATTGGTTTGGGTGAGGTCTATTGAAACATGATTAAGAGCAGGCCTGGTGTCAGAATATGACATTTGGGGCCAATTATGTCTTTCCTGGTTCTCCTACCACGTGGGCCCTCCATTGTGAAACTCCTCCTCCTCCTCTTTGCTTTCTCAATTGGAAGTAATCTTGACCAGTGGTCAGCCACCAGAAGATCCACGAGAGGGCATGCAAGGGGGGGGGGAACAGGGCCTTTTCAGTGGTTGCTCCAAGGTATGGAACTCTTTGTCAAGTGAGGGTCATTTGGCCCTTTCTCTGCTTTTCTTCCAACAGCAGACAAAACTCTTTTTTTCCTAAGACAAGCTCTGGGGAACTCAATGAGCTACTAAGAAAGGGGATTTTGAGGGAGAGAAAATGCTGCTCTTTTTTTTAATGGCTCCCTTTTAAATTGCTTTTATGTTGTTTTTGGCCAGCCCAGTGGCTGAAATCCTGTTGCTTAGCACAGTAAGTCACAGCTAGAATAGGCACACTTATTCAATAGGGATCCTCCATAGTTCCTCTGAGCCAAAGGGGCCTTAATATGATAAAGCAAGACTCAACTAGAAGAGACCCACTTGAAGCAACTTATTTAACTTATATGTGAAATTCACAGAAGAGTTGACTCATCAAATTCCCTTTTGAGTGGGCCTATTCCAATTTACTATACTAAGTGAAAGGATCTCAGCCAATAATGTATGTTATTGACCAAAACCCTACACACGATTTCATAGAATCATAGAACAGTGGAGTTAAAAGGGGCCTATAAAGCCATCGAGTCCAACCCCCTGCTCAATGTAGGAATCCAGATCACAGCAGATCTGACAGATGGTTGTCTAATTTTCTCTTGAATACCTCCAGCACAGGAGAGCTCACCACCTCCTGAGGTAATTATTTCCATTGTCATACTGCTCTAACAGTTAAGATGTTTTTTCCCTGAGATTCCTGATATTTCCACTTGCATGAGAAGTGTACAGGTTTTTTTTTTAAATCTTTTCCTGTTGTGCCTGGGTTTCCTCCTCAGTAGCATGAAGGAGAAGCAGACAGAAGTTTTTATGTAAGTGCCCTTTTGCAAATATATAAAGAAATAGGATTCTAACTACTTAGTTTTAATCCTACAGAAGGTTCTGAATATATTTGTTTTTGACCATTTTGTTCAGTCTCTTGGCTCCCTGAATTCATGATAATTATGATGATTGTAACAGTAATGAGGAAGCTAGCAGTGTCATTCACTAATGACAGATACGTATGATGGCGTGGTTATGATGGGATAGTAACTGGATATAGAGAGTTGACATCATGTCCATCCTGGATTGCCATGTAAGCTGACAAGTGAACACGAGGAGGAAATACAGCATGCTGTAAAAGCATGCTGTGAAGCAGGGCTACAGAAATGTATGCTAGCAGGCTACAACACTGGTCTGAGGAGTTCTGTGAGTTGTAGTCCGAAAAACACAAACCTGCACAACTGTTGTGAATCTTGAGAATCCCCTGGACTGCAAGGAGAACAAACCTATCAATTCTAAAGGAAATCAACGCTGAGTGCTCCCCGGAAGTACAGATCCTGAAGCTGAGGCTCCAATACTTTGGTCATCTCATAAGAGAAGACTCCCTGGAAAAGACCCTGATGTTGGGAAAGTGTGGTGGCAAGAGGAGAAGGGGACGACCGAGGATGAGATGGCTGGACAGTGTCTGCGAAGCAACCAACATGAACCTGACACAACTCCGGGAGGCAGTGGAAGACAGGAGGGCCTGGCGTGCCCTGGTCCATGGGGTCACGAAGAGTCGGACACAACTAAACGACGAACGGCACAACTGTATTTCCAAGTTAGAAGTTATCTCAGTCTATCAGTGAATTTAACAAGGAGGAAATGGAAAACGTACTCCATCTAATTGTTATATGTAATGATCGAATGGTCTCTCAAATGATCTCTGGCTAAGCATATCATGGCACCTCCATAAGCAGGCTCAGTGGTTTGGCTGCAGAGTCAGAGGGTGGGAATTCAATTCCCCACTGTGCCTCCTGGTAGTCTATGTAGCCTTGGGCAAGCTGCACAGCTCCAGAGCTGCCTCCAGAAGAAGGGCATTGTAAACCACTTCTGAATAGTCTATCCCTAGAAAACCCTGTAAAGGGTCTCTGTTAAGTCAGAATGTATTTGACGGCACATAATTATTATTTATTTTACATCCTCACAATAAACCTGTTGACGCCAACCCCCATTCCAGCCAATTTCAAAGGGGTCGTTTGTATTTTCAAAATGGCAATCCGACGTGTATTGCTTCTTTGTGGACTGTCCACCATATATAAAAACTTGTACATAAATCTGTTTGCAGGGTTTTCAAAATGCAAAAAATATTATTTTTTTAAAAAAAACACCCAACAGGTGACTTATGTCCCTGCCTGCTAAATTAATTTCTCCTCTTAGCTTGATAGAGTAGCACTTGATTTTATAAAAATAAATAAATAAATAAATCATGTTTTATAGACACCATCTTGGAGCTGTTATTCTTTTTTCTGCCTTTTTTTTAAAGAAAAAGGAACCCACAATTACTCCAGGATGAGCCCAGTTCTGTTACAGATAAGTGACAAAGCGACACTGTTATTTATTTAAGCCCAGCAAAAAGGCACCCCAGTCAATCAATAGCTGTGAGTGTACTAAGGTTGTAGGGCTTGTATAAAGATGTTTATCAGGGATCCATCAGCTGTGTTCCACTTTTGATTATTCTATCACAGCCTGTCCACAACAGCATCAAAGGCTGCCTACCTCTGAAATGAGACGCCACTCTGTGAGAAGTAACAGCAGCCATGGAACCCCTCACTATCTAATATGCATATTTAACGGCACATCCAATTAACCACTTTGCTGACTGAGATTGCTTTATTATTCATTTTTTTCCAACTTATGTTAATACTTTGGCAGGAGACATGAAAAATGACTGATACAGCAGAATGGAAATTCTTGAAAGGCAACATAAAATGTAGCGAACTTAAAAAGTCACATTTGGAGAATGGCTGTTAAGTTACAATCCTCGTGCCAGAACGATGCCTTTCTCTTGCTCTCATTCTGCAAGGATGCTTCTTAATCGGGGAGCCTTTTGTGAGCATGCATCACACAAATTAATGAAATAATGCAGGGAATTGGTGGCCTGGCTATGTTCCTTCTTGGAGGACCATCCCCAGAGAGTACAGCTTGGGAAGAGTGTCTTGGTCCCGTGGAGTCTCAACTGTGGGGTTCCACAGGGGTCGATTATCTCCCCAATGCTGTTTAACATCTATATGAGGCCACTGGGAGGGGTCATCAGGGGATGTGGGGCTTTGTGTCATCAGTACGCTGATGACACCCAGCTCTACATCTCCTTTCCACCTACTGTAGGTGATGCCGTCCTGTTCCTTCAGCGTTCCCTGGAGGCTGTACTGCAATGGATGCAGGAAAATGGGCTGAGGCTGAACCCGGACAAGACGGAGGTTCTGAGGGTGGGTACCCCCACTGTCGGTGGCCTGGGTGACTCTCTCTCATTTGGGGGGGTCACCCTGGCCGCAAAGAGTGGGGTCCGCAGCCTGGGGATCCATCTGGACCCAGTGCTCACCATGGAAACTCCGGTGGCGTCAGTGGTCCATTTCACCTTTTTCCATCTTTGGCAGATATGCGCTCGTAATCTCCAGATTAGACCACTGCAATGCGCTCTACGTGGGGCTACCTTTGAGGTTGACGCGGAAACTCCAAGTGATGCAGAACGCGGCGGACAGACACCTTACTGGACCGAGAAAATTCCATCATATTTCTCCCATTCTGGCCGCGCTGCACTGGCTGCCCATTCATTTCCGCGCTGACTTCAAAGTTTTGATGCTTACGTACAAAGCCCTAAATGGTTTAGGGCTTTGATACTTGGCGGAACCCCTACTCCCACCAAGTTCTACCCGTATCACTTGTGCGAGTCTGGAGGTGAGGCTGAGGAGCCTGACGCCAAGGGAGGCCCGGAAGGAAAAGACAAGAAATTGGGCCTTCTCGGCGGTGGCTCCTCGCCTCTGGAACAACCTACCTCCAGAGATTTGCGCGGCTCCCTCACTGGGTATCTTTAAAAATCAATTAAAAACATGGATGTTTCAGCAGGCCTTTCCTCCAGTTAATTCCTGATGTTTCCTCTCCTTCCTCCCTCACTGTTTGCCTCCCATCTTGTTGAATGTGCTCATTATGTAATAATCTTTTTATATTTACTGTGTATTTTTATGTTGTAAGCCGCCTAGATTGGTCGTAACTGACCAGATAGGTGGGATAATAAATAAATAAATAAATAAATAAATAAATAAATAAATAAATAAATAAATAAATAAATAAATAAATAAATAAATAAATAAAGGAACTGTTGGCTAACTCAACAGTTTAGGTATCTGACAGTAGAACCAGAAGTTGGGAGTTCAATTCTCCACTGTGCCCCCTTGACAGGGGCTGAACTTGATGATCCATAGAGTCCCTTCTAGCTGGACTTGATGATCCACAGAGTCCCTTCCAGCTCTGCAATTCTAAGATGATGATGACAATGATGTCACTTATTGGAATGTCTTTTCCCTGTGCCATCTCCCCACACCACTAGGTCTGCCCAGCCAATGCTCCTCCAGGTAGCCACCCCGAGTAAGACCAGGAAATAATCTAATAGAACCAGTGCCTTCTTTGCAGTGGCACCAACACTCTGGAACCAACTCCCGCTGGAGCCGGGCCGGGCCTCCTCCCTCCTTTTCTCAGTTACCCACCTTGATTTTGCAACATGCCTCATGCTCTGCTTGTAACTTATATTTTGAGCATTGTGTTACTGAGGCAATATATAAATTGAAGAAATCAATTTTAAGGAATAATAAATGATGATTGCATTGGTGGTATTCTACAATGGCAGGCAATAAAGCCAACATCTGGTTTTTCTTCTGCTCATCCACTGAATGAGATGGGAGTTCATGTCAGCCACTAACCTTCATAAGCTCCCCAGTAGGCAGCAGCAGTTCTGAATGAGCCCAGAGTCAGTACACATCTCCCCACTGGCCAAAATGCAATGACTGCTTTCATGTATTGAATATGGGCTGACCAACGATGACAGGCAGTTGGCACAGAACAGAGTGCCAGTGTGTTTCCCTTTGACAATTACCACTACTATCTAGTAGCAAAGCATGGTAATGGGTATGGGAACAGCATTAGTGGGGCACCAGCAGCACAGGAGACAGAAGCAGAACCATGTTGCATGGATCCTGAATTCTGGGATTGGATCTATCCAAGGTACAATGTTGTTGAGTACATGATGAGCACTTTACAGATCACCTACTTTCTGGGCGCACAACTGTGAGCTACCCCAATGGAATGGACTATGATGGAGATCAGAATGAAAGAATGGGCAATTAATCCCCCAATGAATCTCACGGCCCATTAGAACCCAGATTTCCCAAGGCCTCGCCATTATCCTGGAAGGACAGGAACTTATTGAACTTTCCAGACTACAACTTTTGCCTAGCTTTCTTCAAAATCTGAAATAAAAGGAACATCTGAGATGGGCTCCAGGTAATCAGTGGCCACTGAGCTGCTCTGATACAAAATCTTATATCAGAAGTAATCTCTATGGTGCTGGTATCCAGCTTCCCCTGACCTGATGGCTTCTGCATGTTCTAAACCAGTGGTTCTTAACCTTTGTAACTCAGATGCTTTCAAACTGCAACTCCCAGAAACCCCAGTCAGCAGAGCTTGTGGTGAAGGCTTCTGGGAGTTGCAGTCCAAAACTCCTGAGTAACCCAAGGTTAAGAACCAGTGTTCTAAACTACAGCATCATCATTCCCAGCTAGCGGGCCCAGTGGGATGATAAGGACTATTGCCCCAAACAGCTGGTAGGCACCAAGTTGACGAAATTGCAGCATCCATATCCTAAACATTTTATCAATGATCAGTAATTCATAGTCTGCAAGTTAGGTGCTACTATGTGAGCTTCTTCACTCTTTAATTTATCAGTCCTGCCGCTCTTGCCCAACCATTTGCTCTTGCTCATTTGCCTTGCTGGTAGCCTCCTGAGATCTCAACTTCTGCTCCCACTTAGCTATCCTAGATGCATCCTGCTCTTCTATAGACTGAGACACCCATTAGACCAGTCAGTCACTCCCCTGAACCACCACTAGGTGGATTCTCAGCTACAGAAGCAAGACTTGATGATGTCTCCAGATCTACTCAATGGTTGAAATCCTGTTGTGCAGCTCCATACATGCGATGGTGATAATGTTAGGATTCTTGCATTTTGAAGAGGCTTGCAAAAACCCAATTTTTCCCTATGTTTCCTACGTTGCAGCAAATGTTCTTGAGACAAATCTCAGGAGAGAGAAAAAAAAGAATTTTAATTTGTTAAAATGTATTTTTAGAATTTCTTTTCATTTAATGCAAGAATAATTGCAGCAATTTAACATTTTAACCTAATGTGATGCTTTCAGTGTGTTGTTAAGGAGGCTTTATATCACATTACTTATCATCACTATGACTTCCCCCCCCCTTCACAGTTAAATGTTATTTGACATGTTACTTCTTCTAGCATCTAATTAAAATGCAAGGGGTGGACTCTTCCCCAACTAGGACTGGGGAAAAAGAAAGAAAGAATACAAATCAGCAGTCAGGACTGAACAGCTAGCATGGTTGATGAAGGTCCATCTGCTCACTACAGAATAAAAGCTGCCCCCAAACTAAAGATTTTCAACATTGCCTTTGCCTACTTAGTGACCTCAGAGGAAAATAATACAACATTTCCCCTATCACTGCTTATTTCTTTCAATATAAGAGGAAACTCAGGTGAGAGTAAGCACATTCATGCAGATATGTAGTCGAAACAGGGTCCCACTGAGCTCAATAATCTTTAGCCCTGGGTAAGCGGACAAAAGCAGAGACATCACCTTGCCAACGAAAGTTCGAATAGTCAAAGCTATGGTTTTTCCTGTAGTGATGTATGGAAGTGAGAGCTGGACCATAAAGAAAGCTGACCGCCGAAGAATTGATGCCTTTGAATTGTGGGGCTGGAGGAGGCTCTTGAGAGTCCCCTGGACTGCAAGGAGAACAAACTTATCCATTCTGAAGGAAATCAACCCTGAGTGCTCACTGGAAGGACAGATCTTGAAGCTGAGGCTCCAATACTTTGGCCATCTCATGAGAAGAGAAGACTCCCTGGAAATGACCCTGATGTTGGGAAAGTGTGAAGGCAAGAGGAGAAGGGGACGACAGAGGATGAGATGGTTGGACAGTGTCACCAAAGCAACCAACATGAATCTGACCCAACTCCGGGAGGCAGTGGAAGATAGGAGGGCCTGGCGTGCTCTGGTCCATAGGGTCACGAAGAGTCGGACACGACTAAACGACTAAACAACAACGACGAAGCGGACAAAGAATTTCAGCTTTCATTTCCAGCAAGACCATTTTCTTCCAGATGGCCCAAGAGAGAAATTTTAGATCTGTAAGACATCCTTTTCACATCCAGAAGACAAGTGTTCTGTTGACTTTGTGTATGTGTTGTCACAAGTAGATCCTAACCTATGATGACCCTTTGCAAAGTTTTCTAGGTAGAGATTACTCAGAAGTGGATCACCATTCCCTTCTTCTGGGGGGAGCGCCCTGGGACTGCACAGCTTTCCCAAAGATACACAGGCTGGCTGTGTTCTCAGGAGGCACAGTAGGGAACTGAGTTCCCACCCTTTGACTCTGCAGCGAGATACCTAACCCACTAAGCTATCCAGCCTTTGACTTCCATGGATCAAACAGAGACACCAAGGTATGTAACAAGAAAGACAATGACTTGGCAAACATGGAAAATAAAAATCCATTCCTGAACCTGCTTCACCATTAACTTTGCCCTCATGTGGTTTCTTCATTGTAACAGCTGCAGAAATCTTTGTTTATTAATTTCATAATTCTTTTAGAGTCCATGTTTATTTCCATGTTATTATTATTATTATTATTATTATTATTATTTATTTATTTAATTTATATGCCGCCCACTCTACCCAAAGGTCTCTGGGCGGCTTACAACAATTAAAATTCAATGGAATAAAATAAAATGATTAAAATACAATTAAAATACAATTAAAATACAATTAAAATTGCCATCATTAAGACCCACAGTTAATGTTATTTCAATTAAAAGCCTTCTGGTTCTGCTTTTTCATTGGTAGCTGGGCAATCCAAGTGTGTGGGGTATAAGGTATTAAACATAAATCTTTCCATCTGCTGACTAGTACAGAATAAAACGAAGTTTGTTATTTATTCTTTTTTTAAAAAAAAAAGAGGAAAAAGATGTACCTAATTAGTGTGGGGAGGATAGGACGGAAAGAAGAGAAAAAGGAGCGATGCCAATCAATTATGAAATATGACCAACAACAGGGTGGGTTTGACTTAAATCAAATTGATTTGAATCACAACTTAAATCTCAATTTAAATGTTTTAAAATAGTATTTTTGATGTTTTAAACCAAAAAATTTTTTAACTTACATTCTGATTGCAATCAGATTTTTTTTTAAAAAAAATGATCTATTTTTATCATCCTGACAAACAAATTGCAAGGTGAAATCCCATGCTTCAGGACAGACAGCCAAACCTCGTACTCTGCAGGTATGTAGGACCACAAACATTCCTAGCAACTAAATGTATTATGAGATATGTAGTCCCTTGTGGAAGAAGTGCCCAACTGGGGAACAGATTTGAAGGTGCCAATAACACAGGTATTACCAGGAGGCTGATGGGTACAACCCACCTGTCTTTCTCTGTAAACACCATTCATTGTCCATCCCAGAACCAACAATTAAAAGAACTCATGCTAATTCAACTGCTTAAATATAAGTACTATTTCTATGTAAGTATTATTTGATTTCAATTATGTAACAACAATGAATTAATCTTCTGATTCCTACCACTTAAATTAACAAATCAGTTTTCAAGTCTAACTTTCCCAGTTCTGTTTTGGGCACATTCAGAGTCCACACCACCAACACAATTTTTACACAGTGTAGACTCTTCCCTTCCTTCTGAATCACCAAACAAGTAAGAGGAGGAAAAGGAAATTTTCAACAGAAAAAGCAACAGAATAGCAACAAAAGGAAAAGCGACATGACAACAACAGTAGCATGCATACTACAGTCTAGATGTGACCAAGTCAAAATACCACTGTCACAACCCATACTTGTGTTGTTGTTATTCCACTACTGCAGATGATTTTCATTCCGGCCTACAGAAGTCAACAGAGAGTTCATCACTAAAAATTTACCATTTTTTTTTACTACAAATCCCAAAATTGTCCATTCTGGGAGCCCTACGTGACAGACACCGAAATGCGGCTTACCTGAAAGAAAGGTTGAAGATGGAAAGCTCTGTGGTCTAACATAAGCCTAGCTCTGCCAAGCTTCAATAAGGAAGCTCTTCCAGTGCTTGCTCTGGGAGTTTCCTTTTTGAACAGGAAGCTAGTTACAGCTGGGCTTATGTTAGACCACAGAGCCTTCCAGCTGATGCCTTTCTCCTAGGTGTGACGTGATGTGTGACTCCTACAATGGAGAATTCTGGAACTGGTGGAAGCAAGCCAGCAAGAACAACTATTAGTCACAGCTCCCTTCAGTTCGATTAATTTCAGTGGCTCTTCTACAAGCATGAGTGATCTGGAACCAACTAAATGAGAACTACCACTCCCAGAAGCTAACCTACAACAGGGGCTCCCAGTGTGGGACCCAACCAATGAGATCCAACAGAGACGGGCAATTTTGCACTTGAAATCAACATGGTATTGAAGACGTAGAGAGGAAGGAGGCAGGATTTTCTCCCTTGCACCACTGTGCTAGGAGCCACTTCTGCTCATAGCTCATGTTAGTCAGCTATGCTGTCAACATCAAAACTGGCAAGCCTCTTTATGGGAAAGAAATAACATACAGGAAGAAATAAGGAGTTGTGTAAAATATTATTAGTATGAGAAAGACCTTCCTGTCACAAAATCCTTTTCCACTGTCAGACAGAGCAAAGCCATAAACATTGTGTTATTTATTACAGTGAGAGAAGAGCCATACAATATGCATGCACACATATACCAACACCTCCTTTGGATAACAATTTGTAATCCACCAACAAAATAAGGATTTTATTGCAGCATTATCAATCCTAATCCTCCCATCTACAAAGCTCCTGAAGGGCTCAATCAGATCTTTATGGAACCAGGATAGAATGGTTCACTTGGAGCCTGGCTGGCAGGACCTATTGTTACCAAACCACACGGACACACACACACACACACACACACACACACACACACACACACACAAATACTGATGTATTACAATTTGGAATAAATCCAGAGACACTGACACTTTCTGGCCAATACCTCAATCCTCTGGAAGGAGCATTCCCAGAAATATTTGTGGGGTGTTGTTGTTTTTTTGTTCCCCTGCCCCTCCAGAAACAGAGCATACAAGCTTGGATAGTAGCCCTTCTGTACCCAAGTGCAGCTGTCCTTCTCTGATGCTGCCTCTTCAGCAATAAGTAGAGAGGAATCTATTTGCAAGGCTGGGGCATAATCTGTCCTTAAAAACACACTCACATGCAAGAAGGCCCAAACCATTTTTGAAATTTCCTTCGGAACGTCAGGGCTTCGGTAAAGCAGCATAGCCTCCCAAGCTCTAATATGTGCCCTTCCCTACCACTATCGGACTACCGCTTCCATCATCCCCCACAAGCAGCTCTGATGGCTCGGGTGATCATCAGCCACATTCAAAAAACATCAGAGCAGCCACCTGTTCCTTAAACCTGGTCTTTAAACTGCACACAAACAAAATAAGGAGGGAACAATTGTTTCGTTATTAACTTATTACATTTCAATCCATCTTTTCTCCAAGGAGCTTGAGGTGGAATACACAGCCCTCCCCCTACTTTTTACTCACAACAGCCCTATGGGGCAGGTCAGTCTGTGACCGCAAGACCAATCCAAGGTTACCCAAGTGGAGACCTGAACCAAAATTCTCCCACCCTACTCCAACACTCATCATGCATAGCCCCCAGTGATTAAATAGCAGTACTGAAGTCAAGCCTCTGCTCACAACCTGAGTTTGATCCTAACATACTCAGGTAGCTGGTTCGAGGCTGATGCAGCCTTCATTCCTTCTGAGGTTGTTAAAATAAGTATCCAGCTCGCTGAAGGGCAAAGTGTTACTTACGTATTTATGTTGTAAACCACCTAGAGTTTACAACGTAAGTGCTCCAAGCACTATGGGTCAGTATATAATTCAAAACAACAATAACACGTTGCACGTTGTGTTTTTGTTTGGCTTATGGCAGGATTGAGGCATAAATGTTGCTTCTTGTGTCACTGAAATCGGGTTCAGCCCCTTCCTCAATGATCTAGCAAGCCAACAAATCTGCTGGGGGGGAGGGAACACCAAGCCCCAAGGGACGTATGGGGCTTCAGCTATCTTAATCAATCAAACAGCTGCACAAAAGAACTTCATCTATTCATGACCTGCTCAAACCCAACTGCTTCACTGAAGCTTACGAAACAAAATGGGGAGACCACTCCCCACCCCACAGCTATTAACATTGAAGCACTTCCAAAGCATACCTTCCCCTCCAAAAAAGTGCTCAGGTTTCCTTTGCTTGCTTGTTTCCCTTCCACCCTTTACCAGTTATCTCCCAAAGAGAAGGAGGGGTTCGCTCTCAGATTTCTATTGAGGCGGCTGATTTCTATGTCAATGGACTGAGGTCTAGGGTGGGTGAGATTACTCCATCAGGGAGGGAGGAGGGGATTTGCCACAAGAATGACCATCCATTGCCGATTCGCTTTATTTACTGGAGGATGGCCTCGTTCAAAGGCTCTGAAAACAGAGCAGGAAACTCCCCCACTTAGTGGTGCACAAAGCCATTTGATGCCTGCAAGTGATGCGATTTTTAGACTACATTGGATACCAGAAAAAAACAGGGGGAACTCGGTCTGATTACAGATGTGTGTCAGTTGTGTGATGTCAAAACAACAACAAAAAGCCTGGGAAATCAACCTGCAAAAGATGCTTCCAGGTTTCCCTTCCACTTCCCCCAAAGCCAGTAAAACCAAGAAGAGGTGGCAGCTGCTGCCTCCAGAAGAACCATCACCACTTGCTCACCCTTTCCTAGTTTTAATCAGATCCAGCACTGTATATCTAAATGACATACACACCTCTACAAAGCACCGCCCAGGAAAAAAAAAAAGGGGGGGAGGGGGTTTCGGCAGGCTTCCCAGACTGTTTGTCTCCCCTTCTTTTCAATCTGCCTCCTTGGATTTTATTTCAGGAAGCGCTTAATGATTTTTGCCTCAGCAAATGTGCAATAACCGCAGCTGCGCAAGGCGGTTTGCCCTTAATTTCCCCCATGGAGGCATATGGGATCAAGAACATGCAGGATCCTGAAAGAGCCAAGCGGGAAAGGAACAGCATGTGAATCGGGTGCAGGGTGTTTCCTTCCCCTTTTTCCGCTTATTTCTATTGTGGATTTAGGCCAACCCTCCCTCCCTCCCCCCTCCATTTGCAAGCATGGAGAAAAATTAACTCATGCAAAAACTATTGCTCCTCCTTTTTTTTTCTGGAGTGCAGATTTTTAAAGTACCCCCCCACAAAGCCAAAAGACGGTTTCCTCTTCTAAGATGTTTGTTGTTGTTGCATGCAAACGACCCAATGCATGTGCACCTTGAACAGATGCATAAATCCCACCCATTTCTCCAGAACGAAATCTCACAGCATGTAGGACTGGAATTACACACACACACACACACACACACACACACACACACACACACACACACACACACACACACACACACACACACACACACAAGACAGCCAAAAGAAAGCCCCTCCACTTACACACACACACACACACACACACACACACACACACACACACACACACACACACACACACAAGAAAGCCAAAAGAAAGCCCCTCCACTTTTTACACCAAAGATCCAAGGGCTGGTTGGAAGATCGCTTCACTTTTCTTGCAAACGCTTGCGAATAACACCACATGATCGTGGAAATGAAGCAGAACGTGAGGCAAAAATGAAGAAGGATGAAGCTGGCACAAAGAACCAGCAAAAGCTCTCCGACAAGGGGCAGGATGCGATTCCATCCTCACAGAACGAGCAGAGGAGGCACTCCTTGGAATTTCCACTCGGCAGAGGCTGATTTTTGAGGCCAACTCCAGAAGCAAATATAGATACACAGAGAGATGGACCAGTGGACACAGAAGGGAACACAAGATCCCTTTCTGTGGGCTTGGATGCTTTCCCTCACACACATACCGCCTCTCTCTTTTCATAAAGTTAATCACTGCCTCTAAATATTTAATTGAAGACATGGAAACAGATGGATCGGCAGACACAGAAACAAAGATGTGTATGTGATTAAACGCTCTTTCTCCCTTCCTCGCTCTCAAGTCATTTCCCACCCACCCCAGATTCCTATCTAAAACCCTATCCCTATATCAGCGAAGGATTACACAGAATCACTTTTTCCCTCCCTCTTCTGTCCGCCCTAGGCTGACCCTCCGCACATCACACGAGGTAAGCCCCTTAGAGCTGCCTTGCCACCATCAGGGTATTTACTTTCTAGTCCGGGCCCTTTATCTCATTAGAGGACCTTCGTTTTAGCTCATCGATCTCTGCCAGAGATAATTAATTGGAAGGCGTGTAATTATCCAAAGCCTTTGGCAACGGGCAGCCCTCGCTGCGCGACAAGCGCCGGATCGGCCCCACGAGCCTCCCATCCCCACCCCTCCCGGTATTGTTTGAAGCTGGTTTCCAGCGGGGGCCAGTTTCAAAAGAGATAAAATGAGCCCCGCTGTGGCGTTCAGGGGAAACGGTGCGCTGCAACAACAAAGCCTGTGTTTTTTACTCATGCTTCGCCTCCACACACACATAATGGAGAGATGTAGGATCAGAGGCTGCATCCTGGGGCAAAGAAAGAGAGCACAGGTGGCTCTCCACGCCTTGCCCTCTCATCTGACATAAAGGCAATAGGCAGCCACCGAGGTACCTCCCAGGGCCTGGCTTTGCACCAGAGGACTATTCTGTGGGCAGGAGAAAGGTCTACCCCATGACCACGCATTCCTGCCTTCCAGTGATCTCACTTCACAAGGGAAAGGAGGCACTTATTAGCATCTCTCGGAAGCCAGCCGGCAATGACAGGTGCAGCTCCATCGCTTGCTCAACCCCTTGCCTCTCAAAGACACACACCCTCCCAGACAGGCTGGATTAGACCAGGCCAGCAAGACGTAGGAGAAGAATGTAGGACGCACCTGGCTCCCTTAAAACAAAACACCACAGGGGGAAAAAAAGTGTAATGGGAAAGGAGTTGAAATAGAAGCTGGAATAGCATCAAATATTGTTCCTGAACATAGAGGCTACCAACCTTTCTCCTCTCTATTGAGTTTTACAGTCAGAATCCATTGGGGGGGTTGGAAGAGAATACGTAGTCAATTAAAGGGTGGAGAACAGAATGGCTATATGAGGAGCAAGGACCAGTGTGGAAGGAAGGCCCCATCATTGCCCCATGGCAAAATGCAAGCACAGTGGCACCTGGACAAACAGAAGGAAAGCTGAGGCAGATGATAGATACCAACCTCCAATAAATCCGTCATTGCTACTCTGCTCCCTACCTTCCAGGGTGACCTTTGCAGGTCAGAAAAGGACAGCTGCCTTGTGGACAGAAGGTAGAGCTGGCATAAAGGTAAGCAGGACACACACTCTCTCTCACACACACACCCCAGTTGTGTCTGCTGCCAGTCTCCAAGGGTAAGATGGTTCTCTCAAGGCAAGTGTGGCCACCACAGCTGGGCAGGTGTGGTTGGGCTTGACAGCCTTGGCTGAGGTTGAGGCTCTCCAATAGGATATCCACGTGGAAGATGCCTCACTATATGTGTGTATGTACCCGCCCAAACACACACACACAGAGAGAGACAGACAGACAGACATTCTGGCCAGATCTTCCCTTTCCCTCTCCTGCTTGCCTAAGGTCGGCACCACAGCTGAGGTCCACTCATCCCAACGTGGAGGATGGGAAGCAGAAACAGACACACGGTTCTCACGGAGGGGGGGGGGGAGAAGGAGGACGGGGCGCTTCGGTTCCCATCTTTGGAAGCAGGGGGAGCAGGAACTCCCCCCCCCAAGGCAGAGATCGGTCGCGATGGCAAAACTGGGCTAAAGCGCCTCTTTCCCTGTATGAAGAGGCTGCGGTTCCGCCGCCGCCGCCGCCTTCTCCGCGCTTCCTCCGCCTGTTCCGAGGGGGTGTGTCCTCGTCTCCTCCCCTCAGGTGTAACGAGGGGCGCCTACCTCCACCGTCCCGACCGTCGTCAAGCGCCGATCCTCTCCCTGTCGCCGGAGCGCCCCCTCCCCTCCTACGGGGGTTTGCGCTTCTCTCTCTCTTCCCCCCCCCCAATTCGGGGACACAGTCGGGGCGCACCCAAGCACAAAATCGTAATTGATCCCCAGCGTTTCACGCCAGGGATCTCACCAGATCGCCGAAACCACAGCTCCCTTGCGCTTTTTTTTCCTGGACCCCCTCTGCGGGCTTAAGATCCCTGATCTCTAGGTACATGTGCCCCCCCTTTTTTTCAAAGAAGGAGGGTAGCTCTGGGTGGTCAGGCAGGCAGGCAGGCGTGGGTCTCCCAACGACCCTCTTGGATCCCAGCGCTTCTTTTCCCCCCCTCTCCCCCCCCCGCTCCCCCCGCAAAGCCAAGCTCCACCGCCGGCACCCACCGTGTCCGCCTCGCAAGGAAGCCGGGGACCTGTAGATCGCAATAGGCACGGACGGGTGCTTGCTGCCGCCGCCATGGAAATGGTGGAGGTGGGGCGCCCCTAAACTGGAGGCCCCCCAGGCCACACCGAGGAAGCCGCTGAGAGTCAACGGGAGTATCCAGAGCCAGGCCAAGCGGCCGCCGGACGGGACGGGCTCGGACAGGGCGAGCTCCCCCATCGGCTGGGGCATGGCGAGAGGAGGCAAAGTTGGGGGCCCCGGGGGGGGGGGCGCGCTACCCAAGGGGCGGCGGCGGCGGCGGCGGCGGGTTCAGCGCCTCGAGCGCCGGCCGCGCGTCGGGAGAGGCGCCGCTGGGCGCGATCGATCCTTCGGCCCAGGTCCCTTCTGGCCCCGCAGCGGCCCGACCATAGTCAGAGGCGGCCCCGCAGAGCCCCGGCGGCGGCGAGGCAATCGCGGCGGCGGCGGCGGCGGCGGGGGGACGCGGCCCCGATGAGCCTCCAAGAGGCGGCGGTGGCGGTGGCGGCGGCGGGCTCCCCAGGCGCCGCGCGCGCCGCTCCTCCTCTTCCCGGCCCCTAGCAGGCGGCGCTCGAAGGGCTCTCCCCTGTAATCCACCGGGCGGGCGAGCAACCGGCCGCCGGGACGAGGCGGCCCCGACGCGCCCTCGGATCCCCCAAGCCGCAGGAGCGCAGCAGCCGCCGCCGTCGCGGGAAGGGATCCATCCAGCGGAGCCAGCCGGGAGAGAAAGAGCGAGCGAGAGCGCTTGCCTTCCCGAAGGCGCGCCAGGGACGCCCGCCGCTCCCCCCGGGCGAGCTTCCCTCCTCTCTCGCCCGCTCGCCGATCCCGCTCGCTCGCTTGCCTACTGCCGAGGCGAGGAGGGCGCGGGAGGAGAAGAAAAGGACGGACGCGGCGGCAGCGGCGGCGGCGGCGGCGAGGCGGCGGCAGGAGCGAGCGGCGCTTTGCAGGGAGACTCCGCCGCTGCACGCGTCTGAGCGGAGCCAGCGCGGCGAGGGGGGCGGGCGAGAGCGAGCGAGGAGCGAGCCATGCCGGCGGGCGGGCGGGCGGGCGGGCGAACGGAGGAGGCGGAGGCGGAGGCGAGGCGAGGCCAGCCGCGCGCGCTATGCAAATCTGCAGTCTCCCGGCAGCAAATCACCGGCGTCGGGATGCAGCGCCGCGCAGCCCAGGAGCGAAGCGAGCGCGGCCGCCGCCGCCGCCGCCGCCACCGGGCGCCCCGGGCCCGGCTGGCTGCGGCTTCGGGACTGCCGTCGCGACCGCGGTGGCGCAAGAGGCAGGAGGCGCCACGTGGCGAGCGAGCGAGCGCCGAAGGGACGACCCCGCGGACCCCGAGTGGCGTGGCTTTTGCGGGGCAGGCGTCGGCGATCCGCGGGAGATCCCGTGAAGCCAGCCTCCCCCCCCCTCGTGGATCTAGTTCGGGACTTCCCACTCCGCGATCTGGCAAGAGAGGAGGAGGAGGAGGGGAGGAGGGTCACCGTCTCTTCCTCGGCCCTTCAACGGGGGTGCCCAGAAGGGAAGCGCCCACCTGCCCAGCTTGGCCACTGGGGAGAGCAGGCGGGGACAGTGGGCACGAAGCAGAGGGTAGCGCCCCCTCTTTCCTGAGCTTTGGCTTGGGGGGCTTGTTCTCCGGTCAGGAAGTTGGGGGGGGTTGCCCGGAGAGAAGACAAGCCAACCCTTCTGCCCATTTGGGGAGGGGAGGGGAGAGACAGCACTGCAGGGAGAGTTGGGTCAGGAGGACGCATCATTTTCTTCCTTCCCCCCCCCCCTCTACAGGATGCACCCCAGTTCTCCACACCACTCAGCTGACATAGGCATGACCCCCCAAGGAGGAACCACTTTCAGCTCCTTTACCACTTCTCGGCACTGCCCCACCAGCAAGCTTGGAGGAGCAGGTGGGGGGCGCGGTCAGCCGGCCATCCTAATTAACTCATCAAGATGTCAGGCCAGTCCCAGGGATGACCTCAAGACAGCTTAGTGTCCTCTTCCTCTGCAGCCTCTCTGAGAAAGAGTGCCTGGATCAAGATCAGAGAAGCAAGTTATGTTTCAGCCAATGTGGGGGGGGGGGGGAGAGCTGAGTCTCCCTAACCCTAGTCTACTACTCTAACCACTGCACCGTCCATCCCTCTCTTTGGGATCAACCTGTCCTGCTTCACTGGCTAAGAGGGGAATGGAAGGAGGTAGAGAGTCCTGGAGGAAGTCAGTGGGCAGAGAACCACCGCTGGCCCCAATCCACATTACAGAGGTAAAGGAAGGCCTTGTGGACTTCTAGGGGAATACTGCTACTCTCCCTATAATAGTTTTGCCTCTCCCTCATTCCTTTGTTTCTCGTTCTCTGGGCAGCAAAGCCCTGAGAATTATACACACTGGGCAAAAATTATTCTGTTTTCCTTTTCTCAGCAGGAAAGCTGGGTAAGTGAGTTTCAATAGCCAAGCTAGGATTTGGAACAAGGTTTCCTAAGCCCTGGCCCCACCCTTTTCCACTACATGATACTAGTAATTCTATCTGATATGACGAAAGCTGATTGATTATCCTAGCATGAGTTATTCTCACCTCTGCATTTTGTAAATAAACTTCCTTTCTTTGGTGATTGGTCATTCTGATGGAGTGGTAAGCACAGGCTTCATTTGCAAGTCACATTGCTCAAACATGTAGTTCCCGGGGAGTTGTGTTGCTAGACAACCAGCATGCTATCAGCTTTGTAAATGGGAGTTTAGCACCTCCTGACTATCACTATCACCATCACTACCACTGGAAGTCTGGACTTACCACTTTCAAAAGTTTCCTAAGGCTACAAAATACCCATTCTCTATAAAACATTTATTCTTACAAATGCCCCTTTAAGTGACCTCAGTAATTGTTCCCTTATTACAATGATGCTTTGACACTGGCAGCTTTTCTGGTTTTATGATCAAATTTCCTATTGTTTTAGCACATATGCTACAACCCTGAGCCCTTAAATGAAAATCACGTTTCCTTCCTTCCTTCCTTCCTTCCTTCCTTCCTTCCTTCCTTCCTTCCTTCCTTCCTTCCTTCCTTCCTTCTGATTTCTAGAAAGCAACAGTGGGCATCTCACAAAACTATGTGAAAATAGTAACTAAAACAAACATAAATCCCAAACCAGCACAAGAATTGCGAACACACAAAGACACACCTTCTGTTCAAAGCAGACTATTTAAACACCAGAGATCTATTCAAAGAAGTGTCAGCAGCCAAGAAAAGGATACTGTTGTTCGTTCAATGCAATCAAAAGCAGCACAAAGAATTGCAGTACCGCACCTGGACACAACAGGGTGTGTTAACCACTACCATTGAGTTTTCTTTGTTCCAGCATCTCTAGATCAAACAACACTTTTTGTTGCTGATTGTAAGTCTTCCCAGTTTTCATAATTCCGTTTCAGTCACGTAGGCTTTTATCCGCAGGAAATGTAACAGAAAAGTAATGGATTATAGAGATTTTCCCATGTTTTACAGAAGCCGCTTGTTTAACACAATCTTTATCGAAAGCAAAGGTTGGAAACATTCGGGGGATGGGGCTACAAATCACAGGATTCACTCAAAGCTATGCTGGCTGCTAAGGGATTCTGGGAGTTGTAGTCTAAAAAAAGAGGGAGGGGACTTTTTAAAATTCTGGAACAGCCCTTTTCTTCATGCCAAAGCAGTTTTCTGTTTCACAGAGAGGGAAGAGTGGCTACAGATGAATGTAGCAAGAAATATATATATCTTCACATATATATACCTGAATTTACGTATATTGAGGCCTCCACAATAGCATTATTTTCACACACCAAAAAGGCTGCATGCAGATTTGGAAGTCTGTTCTGTGGATACTTGGGTAACAACCCCACAATTTCTGGTTCAGCCTCTGATTTTCTTAAACATTAATTGATTGAGTCATCAAGCTGAGTTTCACAGACATTGGTCCTCCCGAGACAGTCTGGGGATCTTAGGTTAGCTTCTTTTATCCTGATTGAGTGATGTTCAGCACGAGTATCAATCTAGACATTTCCCTGCTCCAGTTACATACACTTCTGACCCACCGGGAGTACAGGATATCGCTGGCTGCATCACTAGTTGATGATGACCATTAGACAACAAAACTGGAGTTTATACCAGTTATAAATATCTCTTGCTATGGGTTCTTTCCCAACCTGAATCTGTTAAAGGTTATACCAAAAAAACAAAACAGTGGCTGGAATCCTATTACACAGGTAGGCGGGCATTAACTCAAACTGTAAGTTTCAGCAGTTGCAATGGCACTTGCTTGTCTCGTGTACACCAGGCTATTCAACTGGTGTGCAAGAAGGAAGACCAAGCACCAACCTCTCAGCTAGCAGCCATATACAGCTGATGTTTGCCAATGAAGGCATTTATGCCAGTGAGTGTAAGTAATCTCATTCTGTCCAGGGTACTAATAAGGAGACCCTGTTTTTTTTTATTCCCTACTGGGCTGAAAGTTGCAGAAGAAAACAAAAAAGCTGGCAAGGTCTTCCAAGCCCAGAGCAAAGCTGCTAATGACAGACCCTTTTGGAAATCGTTAATTCGTAGGGTTGTGATGTCAGAAGCGGCTTGACAGGACATAATAACAAAAAGAGCTGTGTAGTGTCCTGGAATTTTTAAGAAAGTCACAATCTCTTGAGCATTCTAAGAACTGGTTTTAGATCTTCACATGATTTTATTTACGTATTTCAAATTATTTTTTATTAAAGAGCAGAGCCCTTTCTTTTATTTGGCAGCTGGTTTTACCTGGGGTTTAAATTGTCTTTGTATTTTTTTTGCTTTGCTCTTTATCTCAGGCCGCTTTTATCTTTGTTCATGGTACATATTTTATGGTTTTTGGCTTTCTGTATGCTGGCCAGAGGACTGAACTATCTAAACATGCGATAGACAGACAGACAGACAGACAGACAGACAGACAGACAGACAGACAGACAGACAGACAGACAGACAGACAGACAGACAGACAGACAGACAGACAGACAGACAGACAGACAGACAGACAGACAGACAGACAGACAGACAGACAGACAGGGGATGTTCGAATCAAGCCATTTTCAGTCTCACCAGGGTCAAAATTCCATAAGATCTCCACTCTAGAACAAAAAGAAACATTGTTTTCTTCTAATCACAGCTGGACATGTTAGCCAAAAATGCTTTTAAAACAATAAGCTCAACCCCCTGCAGCTACTCAGGTTTTAGACACAGCACTGAAGCAAAGAAAAAGCCCTGTCTAGAAGCATTCACTCTCCAAAACTGAATCTAGAAAGCATGCTGGCAACATGGTCAACTTTATGACTTTAACCTGTTCAACAGCATTTATCCAAAATACAGTAGCGAGATAGTTTGATGTCTATATCTGGCTCTTTCTTTCTTTCTTTCTTTCTTTCTTTCTTTCTTTCTTTCTTTCTTTCTTTCTTTCTTTCTTTCTTTCTTTCTTTCTTTCTTTCTTTCTTTCTTTCTTTATTTTATTTGATTTTATTTTATTTTATTTTATATTCCACCACTCTGGGCGGCTTTTTCTGTGGTCAAACAAGAGAAGAAAAATGGAGCAGTGTAAACCACTGGTGTCTTGACAAAGGGTCAAAAGCCAGTTCTTACAGACAGTAGCAGCTTGACCTGCCATGTAACAGTAGATGGAGTAAAGAGGGATGGAGCACAGTCTTTGGACGCCCAAGGTGGCAAAGCAAAATGTAGAACTTGAGTAAGTAAAAAACTAGCTGCTGTGAAAAGCAGCAGTAGCAGGCAAGAATAGAAGTTTGGAGTTTTTTGGATTAGAAATCCCACAAGTCCCCATTCAAGGAGATCTATCGGATTTGCACACACCGTAGGTAAAGGTAAAGGTTCCCCTTGGCAATTTTTGTCCAGTCATGTTCAATTCTAGGGGCCGGTGCTCATCCCCGTTTCCAAGCCATAGAGCCAGCGTTTGTCCAAAGACACTCTTCCGTGGTTACGTGGCCAGTGCGACTTAGACACGGAATGCTGTTACCTTCCCACCGAAGTAGTCCTTATTTATCTACTTGCATTTGCATGCTTTCAAACTGCTTGGTTGGGGGGAGCTGGGACAAGCGACGGGCGCTCACTCCGTCACGTGGATTCAATCTTACAGCTGAAGATCTACAGACCTTACAGCACAGAGGCTTCTGCGGTTTAACCTGCAGCACCACCACATCCCTATACACACCTTACAGGCACTGAAAGAGCAGCTCTAAAGTGGAAGGTTTGAAGGCCTATCTAGGCCCAAACATCCAATTGCTGCCCTCTGCTAACTGGGAACCTTCTTCCTAAATGGGAAGCTAGGTGGACAAAGGACTAGCCAAGCCTCAAAACCTTTCAGTTGAGGCCTTTTCTCCCAGTTGAGCCACATCTAGGAATCTGTGAGGTGTGTCTAAGTCAGGAAGAACTCTCAGGGAATTGTGAGATCTATATTCCAAGAAATCTTGAAATCCAATCCCTAGTAGGTGGTAACTCATTCAATCAGAGTCGTGTTGAGGCAAAACTCCATTTATTTCCAGAGTCAGGGATAGTTTCTCCAACTCTGGCTGCATTGCATTGGCCTCCCATCCGTTTCCGCGTTGACTTCAAGGTTTTAATGCTTACTTATAAAGCCCTAAATGGTTTAGGACCTCGATGCTTGGCGGAACGCCTGCTCCCACCTAGGTCTACCCGGATCACCCGCGTGAGTCAGGAGGTGAGGCTGAGGAGCCTAACGCCGAGAGAGGCCCGGAAGGAGAAGACACGAAACCGGGCCTTCTCGGCGGTGGCTCCTTGCCTCTGGAACAACCTCCCTCTGGAGATTCGCGCAGCCCCTACGCTGGGTGTTTTTAAAAATCCAATTAAAAACATGACTATACATCCAGGCCTTCCCTCCAGCCAATCCCTGAATTCTTTTTCTAATTTTTCTTATACTATTTTTCTTTATTTTACTGTGATTGTAATTGTCATTCCATGTCTATGCACATTTTTTGTATTTCTGTTGTATTTTATTTTTATTTTATATTGGAAGCCGCCTAGAGTGGTCTGGTAGTCTAGATAGGCGGGGTACAAATCAAATAAATAAATAATAAATAAATAAATAAAATAGTTATTTCATGGGTTTCTGAATACTAGGTGGTGAGAACAGGGGAAAAAACGGCTGCCTTCATTGCCTGCTTGTACATTTCCCAGTGGCATATCTGACATACTGCCATTAGGAATCCTTTGTTTTAGCCGGACTCTTCTTCTACTCTGACAATTGCATAAGAAGCTAGTGTTTTTCTTCAGCTGCTGGACAGCTCCCAAGAGAACATGATGGCTTTCATGGGTGGTTGCCTCCCTTGACATCCACTGCATTATTATTTTTTTGAAAAAAAGAAAGAAATCCAATCTTTCTACCTCTCTCTTTTTCTCTCTCTGTCTGAGAGATCTTATGATCAAAGTTCAGAAAAGTTACTTCATTAGATTACAAATCACAGAATGCTGGCTGGAGAAATCGGGGGGCATTTCCGTGCAAGAAACAGAACATTTTTCCCAAGCTCGGCCCAGGATGAATAAAAACCATTATTATATTGATTCCCAAACCAAATTTGAGAAGGCAGAAGCATTTTATCTTTTCCGGCCCTGGTTATAATGCACCCCTCCCAACTCTGATCGTTTTTGCTCCTGCCACCCTGCACACATACCTACTGAAACATGCAGATAATGCTCTAATGTCAGCGGGAGGTTTTTCAAAAATCCTTATACTTCATGCCCCCAATTCTGAATAAGACATGGTGCTTACCATATGTTTTAATAATATTTACCCACAGCTCCTTTAAACTTTTACCTTTTGCTTAAGAACTCGGCTCTAAGAACACCTAATTAAGCTTTTTCAATAAAACATGAAAAGGCTGAGAATGTCTGACAGCCACAATTTCCTTGAAATTGGAAAAAAAAGCAGGGCTGCCAGTTTGAAAAATCATAAGAGAAGGAGGTGCTTTTTCCTACTGTAACTTTCCTCCCCTTTTGCTTTAAGCTATAGTCACTCCACTTCTCTCTATTTTTTCCTCCTTAAGTATCACATCTTTCTCTGCTCTACTTGCACCTTTTGGATCTTGCCCTCCCACTAAGGAGCTTAGGGCGAGCAACAGAGAGTAATGCCATTTTATCTTCACTGCAGCTCTGCAAAGCAAGTTAGTTTGGAAAGTAGTGATTTCCTCCAGATCTCCCAGTGTGTATCATAGCTAACCAGGGACTTCAATCTGGGTTTCAACTGGCAGGCACTGCAGTTTTCTCCTTCTACCTTTATTTACTGATGATATTCGTCTTGGCTGGGGTTTCCTGAGTCATTCGGATCACCTTCTTTTATCCAGGGTCACCAAAGCTGAAGGCTTTTGTTGTGAAACTCAACAGCTTTAAGGATTTTGAGAGCCTTATGGGCTGATCCTTCCTCCTGCTGCTTCGCAGTTCGAAGTGTGTGAGGAATTCACAGGGTCAAAGTTTCCTTCTCCCCTTCATATTTACATAAATCCACACCTCCTGGAACTGAGCAGAGATCCAGACACCATTTGCAGCCCGAAATTGTTTGCGATTCCAGGCTTGTGGTGCGCTTGGCAAAACAAAGTGCGCTTTTAAAATGTGCAAAGAAAAATACGTTCATGCATCAATGGGTGCACGCTACAGTTGAAATGCAGACAGCTTGAATGTGCACAATGGACATATTTAAGAAAATGTACACAACGTAAATATGAATTTGTTTTCAAAGATGACATGCTCCATGTGGAACCAGGGCAGTATGAGGTAGTGATCTGAGAATTGTGTTAAGTTTTTCAACAACTTTGAAACGTGCATATCCTCTATCAGTGGGGAAGCATGGCCCATTTCTGAATCATCCAGACCTTAGGTCAGCAGGCTACCCCTTATGGTACTTCTTTTGTTCTGATTCTCTGTGTTTGTGACAGAAATTAGAGACTGATACCTTAGACTACAATTCTCTTATTTTTATCACAGGGATTTAGAAGGTAAAGGTAAAGGTTCCCCTTGACAATTTTTGTCCAGTCGTGTTCGACTCTAGGAGGTGGTGCTCATCCCCGTTTCCAAGCCATAGAGCCAGCGTTTGTCCGAAGACAATCTTCCGTGGTCACATGGCCAGTGCGACTTAGACACGGAACACTGTTACCTTCCCACCGAGGTGGTCCCTATTTATCTACTTGCATTTGCATGCTTTCGAACTGCTAGGTTGGCAGGAGCTGGGACAAGTGACGGGTGCTCACTCCGTCGCGTGGATTCAATCTTACGACTGCTTGGTCTTCTGACCCTGCAGCACAGGCTTCTGCGGTTTAACCCGCAGCGCCACCACGTCCACAGGGATTTAAACAAGGGATTTAAATCCACCCTTAACACATGTCTGGTTGCTTGTTATGGACCACTGGATGCTCCAGTGTGTATGTATCCCATACACCCATTTTGGATGTATGGGATATATTTTGACAAAGGGCAGAGTAGGGATGTGAAAAAATGTCACTGTTGCTGAGATTCTAATCAGAAACAACTGTTTCTGCACTGGACTGAGAATTATCCAAGAATTTGACCTTTTTTGTGTGAAACCAAGATCAAGTCCAGCCCCTGGAGACACAGTGGGGAATGAAATTCCCAACCTCTGGCTCCACAGCCAGATGCCTAAACTACTGAGCTATCCAGCCATTTAGTTTTCCATAAGCTGATATGCCCACACACAGGAAGGACAGTGGAAGAAGTTGATTGATTGCAAAGACACAAACAATCCACCCAGTGCTACTACTTTTGCTAAATCATGCAGCAAGGCCACCTGTGTTGACATTTCCCATTACTGTGTGTTGCACAAAACATTAAAAAAAAACGTATTTTCTCTGACATCACCGCAAAGCTCACTGTACTGCAGTAACTGGCATGCAGGAGACTAAAATATAAAGCATTCACATTCACCTTGCCAAGACAATGCAAGCCAGGATATACAATTCTAGGACACGGTAAGATTTCAACTGTGTGTACCACATCTCAGGAAAGGACTCTTAGGTTTCCAGGTTCGTTGAGTACACATGTAGGCATGAGTTTCCAAGCACATGTAGTAAGAAATGACAATATAAGCCCTCGGAAGAGCAAAGCCTGTAGGCTTAATGTGTCTCCCCAGCTAATACGTGCTCCGCCTGTATACAGTGGCAACCAAACCATTTTTTTTACCAATGTCATAATGTTCCTAATGACCTCTTTGCCAACACGAATGACACTCAGCCTGCAAAAGCTTTCGCTGCATACAGAGAGAAGAAGGGAGCATGCCCGTTTTGTGTGCGTTGGGGAGGAAGGGAATGCCACCTCCCCCCTCCTCTCCTTCCCTCCTGCCTGGCCTTGTGATCCCTCTGCCATGTTGCCAAGACACGCTCCCTGGAGAGGCCTGTGTTTTTCTTGACAGGTGTTCCCGAGATCTGCTGTGCCTCGGCGGGATTGTTACAGCCTGCTTTGAGGTACAGTGGAAAACATTAAGACGGTAAACTAATGAACTTACTTTATTGTATTCCCGATCATATAAACCACACAGTCGGCTGGATTAATCTACTAATGCTTTTCTAATGATTCCTTTATTGGGCATATGGTGCAAAGTTGCTATTTTCTTCACCATCTCACAAGAGCAATGCTTAAAATAATCAAAACACAGAGATGCATTTCCGGCGTTCCGTTACATAAATGAATATATCCAGCACTATTGTTGCACTAAACCTCCCATAGCTCTTTCTCTCCCCCACCCCGCACCCCAATTTTGGCAAGTGCGGCTTCTGATTCATTTGGAGGGCTATTGTGGCAGTGAAGCGAACAGCAACCTGAGAGAGATGAGAAAGGAAAACTGATTACAGTGGCACAGAATAATCTGGGGAATCCCGACTGATCCCAAACAAAGGGTACATTGCACACAGAGAATTCCCTTCTCCTTTATTCCTCCCCCACTAAAGCAAGTGCTAAACAGACCAGGTTGGGTTTGTCCATCACAAAAGAGGACAAGTTCCAGAAATCCAAAGATCAGCCTCCTACCAATGGCATTCCCAACCACCATTCAAAGAACAAACAAACAAAAAAACACCCCAAATTAAAAGTGGGTAAACACTTCTGAGGTTTTTTTAAAAATCTATTCTGATGGCAAAAAAAATAAAAATAAAAAAGACACAGGGCAGGCGGAGTGCACTGTTTCTTGATAGGGAATTGTCAATCTTGGAGGCTTTTAGGAGATTCAATTAATTCTTTCTCCCTGCATTTTATTCTTTTCCCAGCAGATAACCTTTCCCCAGATTGGGACTAGATCGCTTACAGATGTTTTGTAATATTTTGTGATATTTTGCATTTAATTGCGAATGAATGCAGGAAGAGCAAAGGCAGGGATACAGCTGAAAGACTCCAAAAAATTCCAAACCAAATTATGTTACTCCCTTAGCAAATCTCCAAAGAAGACACCTATAATTCTTTTCCAGTAGCGATGTACGGAAGTAAGAGCTGGACCATAAAGAAAGCAGACCGCCAAAGAATTGATGCTTTTGAATTGTGGTGCTGGAGGAGACTCTTGAGAGTCTCCTGGACTGCAAGGAGAACAAACCTATCAATTTTGAAAGAAATCAATCCTGAGTGCTCACTGGAAGGACAGATCCTGAAGCTGAGGCTCCAATACTTTGGCCATCTCATGAGAAGACAAGACTCCCTGGAAAAGACCCTGATGTTAGGAAAGTGTGAAGGCAAGAGGAGAAGGGGACGACAGAGGACGAGATGGTTGGACAGCGTCACTGAAGCGACCAACATGAATTTGACCCAACTCTGGGAGGCAGTGGAAGACAGGAGGGCCTGGCGTGCTCTGGTCCATGGGGTCACGAAGATTTGGACATGACTTAACGACTAAAAAACAACAACATAATTCTTAGTAGCTGCTCCTCTTTCCCCCCCCCCACCACCAGTAGAGTATAATTGTGACTATTCTGACTTTAGATGCAAAATCTCTAATAATGTTTCATTTGAAGAAGTCTCCAAAATTCTTCAGCTAAGAGTTTCGCCTCCTTGCTGCATTTATTTTCTAATTCATTTTTACCGTGAATGATCAGCTGTAACAATCTGTGCCTCTCATTTCTCATTATTTGATTAGGACATTCCAGTTTTCTGCATGTTATCTATATAGTGACCTTAGTATTTCTTCATCAGCCGCCCTCTGGATCCTTAGCATTTTGTGTTAAAGCCACATTTCAAATTCATCTTTTTTTTAGAGTAGTTCCTTTTAAAGCCCACTGTTCCATCCATAGGACACAACCAAGAATCGAATAAGAATCGGGCAGTGAATAAGAATTTACAGAGGTGTAGAGAACCCAAGCTCAGCATTTTGTGCCTCTGACTAGGCTCAATCTCTAGTCCAGCTTCACCTTCTTTAATAGCCTGTGAAGACAGCATCAGACTCTACACCTCTCCCGACTCCACCCTGCAGCTCAGAGGAAAGAGGAGGACGACTTGCGAGTAATAATACACATTCACATACACGGCAGTGTATCCCTATCCAACGGAGATACATAAAAAGATGAATCGGCTGATTTTACCGTGGGGAGGGGTAGGTTGAAGGGCCATTGTTATCTGAGGCAGCAATCTGCATGAGGACACCAAATGATGAATAATGAACTTCGGTGCGATGGCTCATTGCCATACTGTTCACGCTTTGAGCCTGCTCCACAACCTTGGAGGGATGAGTGATGCTGTTAATAGCAGGTCTGTGAAGCCCTTCACCAATGGAAAAGCATGATCTTCACTGGGCAATCGTGAGGACTTCCTGCAACCTTTGGTTTGCATATTTCATAGAATGATAGAAGTAGTCATTTGGAAGGGGCCTCTAAGGCCATCAAGTCCAACCCCATGCTCAATGCCGGAATCTCCCTGCTCAGTGCCTCCTTTGCTTCTTTGCACTGACTTAGAGACTTTGAATGCGCTGGATGCAGACATAGGCATCATTATCTGATTCAAACTGCAACACCCACTCGTCCACCCCAGAATAAACCAATCAGTCGCTGTGCTGCTTTGGGATGTTCTGGGAGCAATCATCCCAAAGAGCAACTTTCCCCATCTTTGGCAGAATATGCAGCCGTGTGGCAGTGGCATTTGTGTTGCATGCGTGTAGGTTACATATCCCCCCCTGCCCATCTGTTTGTCTTCTGGATGCTCATAAACAAAGCATAAAAAGTGATTATCTTCCCATTTCATCAGCATCTGGCATATTGCCTCTCAACATAGAGGTTCCATTTATGGATCTGGTCACTGCCAACAGTATAGACTTGTGTTCCGTAACTTTGTTATGTGCAGCAGGATTAAGTGTTACAGATTTCCCTGGATTGGACCACTTTCCATTACTTGGTGGGTATTGCTTGTGCAAATGTTCTCCCTCTAGACAAAGTAGGGAACTTTACAGGAGAGGGCCCAGCATAGTTTTGCCATTTTTTTCCTTTCAAATATTGCCTGTATCTAATGGTTTGATTTACAACTCCCTCCCAGGTAGCCTGAATTGGTATAATCCAGGGAAAACCTTACTACAGAATCCCAATGCTGAGCTGGCACCTTTCTCCTCCTTCCTATCCAGAGGCCTTGGAAGATGGTATGGGGTGGATTTCTGTGCCCAAGGAATCCTCACTCCTGAAACTGAAAGCAAAGCTATTGCTAAAACATCACAACAGAAGATAAACAGCCCATCAAAGCACCTGGGAACTACTTCTGCTCATCTACTGTTTGGCAGCCTTATAAAACATCTGCATAAGAATAATTTGTCCAGTTAGCTAGCAGCAGCTCGTTAACGCTGAATTCCATGGTGTGAATTGTTCCTTGAGCAATCTGCTGGTTTTACTCTAACAAGCATTCGTACAACATTTACCAAACAGCCCATTGCTTTAATGCAGGGTGGATTAAAACCAACAATCTTTGAAAATCAAATTGATTTAAATCACAATAAAAATAATTTTTAAAAATTTAAATAATCAAAACATCGGATTTTTAAAAAAATCTTAAATCGTCAAAATAATCCTCTTTTTTTTTTTGGTTTGGTTTAAATCAAATTTGATTTAAATCAAATCCATCCTGGTTTAACGACATGCGTCCATGTCATTTCAACACTAGCTTGTTTCCTGCACAGAGTTAAGTCACACACAATGCACCATCAACCTTCTACAGCACTGCACTCTCTTCTCCACACATGCCAAATAAACATCAACTCAAACCAACAACACCTCTCGCCAATGCATGCCATCAGAGGCTCAGAAGATGTGGAGGGGGGAAAAAAAGCTAGCATCCTTTCCCAAGCAGCTGCGTACAAATCCCACTGTTTTATGGTATCCTGGCTGGGACATGAGCCAAAGAAGGAGAAAAGAGAGAGAGAGAAAAAATCTATTTCTCCCTCATCTTATGTGAGCTATATTCTGGAAATGGGCTTCTGAATTCGTTCCATTGGGCACTAAAGAAACACTGGGAGCTGTAGCTAAAAGTCTGAGGAAGCACGTCCTTCGTTTCTTCTATCTTCTTCCCATGTAAACTTCTCCCTTACTCAGGTCTTCCAAAATGCCCACTGGAGATGTAAAGATCATCATTTCACAGAGAGATCCCCTCCCTTACTGTATAGTTTATATATGGTATACTTTATATGGATATGACTATAACACGTACAGGCACACAATTTATTTACCTTTAGTGACAATTTATCCAAGCGTCAACAGCCAAGACAGATAAAAAAAATTAATTGTTTAAAACACACACACACACACACATAGATGGAGAGAGAGGCTGCAAAAGACAGTACTGTAAGGCTATGCCTCTCTTAGTCTTCAGCCCCAATAGCCAGAAACAGCACAAAGGCAATGGATCATGAAGAAAAGCAATTTCCTAATTCAGGGATTAAGCAGTGTTCTCTTTTGTACAGTTAAATCAAAGTTTTAAGTTATTTCCCCTCCCCCAATAAGACGGATCCCTTCCCCCCTCTGCGCACACAATTTAAATAAATAGTCTCCAGAGGAGACTAGGACTGCATCCCAAATCCTTTGCTTCCTGAGCAATCAATAGCAGAGATAAAAATCCTTTATGTTGTACTTCATTCAGCAGGCCTATTGATAGTGCAAGGGAAAAAAAATTAAGCCGCTACACAAGCTGAAGATAATTACCTTAACAGGGAGGAATTTCAAGTGATATGGGAATCCTTTTGTTCTCTTGAGGACAAATATGAGAGATTTTTAAGGCAGGAGAAGAAATATGCTGGGCTATGACCATGGAGAGTTGTGGGGTTGTCAAGGAACCATACATGACTTTGATGCATGTGGAGATAGCCTCATATTTTAATAAAATCTTGTATTTTGACATCCTTCCTTGGCAGTGGTGTACTTCTGTCTAGCAGGAGTCTCTGTGTGCAATTTTAAGATCAGGGGTTTGCAGTTTGAGGCCCTGGGGCCAAACCTACCCAGGAAAGGGATAAAAGCGAGGGCAGTTCCTGCCTAAGGCAGAACAACAGAGAGATGTTGCTGCCTGAGACAGAATAACAAAGTACAGGCGTGCTCAGAGGCACACAAGCCTATGCATTCACACCCACCAAAGTGTGTTGTGCACGCGTCTCATCAATTTATTACCTGAAATGGAAAATATTTTATGTGATTCTCCCTGGAACCAAACAAAATTTGCAACAACAATAAACCGAGAAATAATCTTTCATTGCATTTTCATGACAACCCAAAGGCAGCTTGTTCAAGGTAGACCTACCTTTACTTGTCTTAGCTCTTTCTGCATGTGTAAAGCTATTTCCACACATTCGGGGGGAAAAAAATAAGTCCTTCTGTAATTAGGGAAAGTGGGCAATGAGGAGAGATGCATGCACTTAGAGAAGGGTCAGAATAAAGCCCATAACATATCATCGCTTCTCACTGCTGGGTTCATAAAAAGTAGCTGATCAACGCATATGGTTTGAACCCAAAGAGTTTTCACATGAGCCATGGTATGACTCATGCTGGGGAAAACAGCACATTTCTGCTTTCTTTGCCATAAATTGGCACACAGATTGCAATTAAATAAAATGACAAATTCGGTTTATTTACATAACAAGTTAGAAAAGGCGGGGAAAGTGCTAGGACATTCAGCCCAGATAAAGCCAAAAATAACACAGCCAGCAAGAAAACTTAACTACTGCCTGGCCTGATTTCTATGCTACTGTGCTATGCTACTGAAGATGATGGACTTCTTTGCAGGAGTGGCATTGCTGCTTATTTAATTCTCATCTCTAACGATGTATAACTCTTCTCTTAAATTTCTATTATTGCCATGTTCATAACCAGGTGGGGGTGGTGTGTGCTTGGGGATCAAGGGTGAACCTGCATACTCGTTAGGCACACTGATTTCAAAAACTATATGCAAAACCAGGCCAAATCATGGTCATTTGTGGAATTTCAGGGTGACAACAGGGAAGCAAAAGAAGGTGCCCCAGGCAGGAGCAACACTCCCACGAACCTGTAGTACCCTTTTCTACATTCTTATAGTTACAAAGATGATCAACAACTTGAAAGGAGAAAAATGGAAATCAAAAGTCTGGTAGAAAACAAAAATGAGCAGATTCCCTTTGAAATTAAAGAAAAGTAGTTACTCAATGGCTTGAAATTAATAATAAAACTTGTTTACAGGAGATTTGGGACAAATACATAGAATCCGAGCAATGACCTCGTTCTCAGCTAAATGCTTCTGTGGCTGGAATTTCCAGAGGAAATCTTGGGCTTAAATATGGGGTCGGCTGGCACTTAGTTCCTTCTCTTTTTTGATGTTACCACAGGAGAAAAAGTGGAGCAGAAATATGTTTTTTTCAAAGCCACAATAAACACAACTTGATTGATTTGTTTCCTGATGGTGTGTAGGGGTGTACCAACTAAAGCTGGCCTTTCTTCCCCATTTTCATGAATGGCAACAGCACACACACAGATGGGCAGTGAACTATGTGTGCCAAAAACATTTAAGCTCCGAGGCAGGGCTAACCTTGGATTATAATATACCCACAGCAACCGTAACATTGGCGCCGTTCCACCCAAATTAATGGAGATGTGCCAGCCAGCACACACCGGCAGGGCCTCTCGGCCAGTCTGTTCAGAGTCAAAATGTTTCAGAGCAATCAATAGGAGCTATAAAATTGTGAGACAGTTTGTTATACTCTCACCTGCTTGGGTAATGATCAATTCATCACTAATGCAGGAAGAGATTTAGAACCACACTGTCATTCACGTTAAGGCAACGGTTTTCGAGCTGCTTTTCTAAAAACCCAAAGGTTCTTCAGAAGCATATTCGTAATTTCCATGTTGAGATCAGAAATGATGAAAAGCCTTTCTTGAAAATCAATCTGCCCACTGCTACTGGCTTTCCATGCCATAAGTGTCAGACAAATCCTAGGGTACATTGTTTGCTTTTGTGGAACAGCACACCTCACAGGCAACCCGAGATCAGTTAATTATAAAGAAAAAGAAAATAATTCCATTATTTTGAAACATATTCATGGTGTTGCTTTGCATTTGTGTTCTCTTCATGCCCTCATTTTCTCCTCCCTGCTTTCTGTTCCTCCTTTACTTTTCAGGTAACAACCTTCTAGTTAAGCCTGTGATCTGATTATCCGGTCTATTTCTGACCTGCGTCCCATCCCCTAATAGCATCCTTTCGCTAGAATATCTGACTTTTACTCTCTTTTCACACTCACAGGTTATCCTTAAGGGACATCTGAGGATCATTCCTTTTGGTCCAAGTAAGCTATTTTATACAAGGTTTGAGTATTTGTACACCTGTCTCCAATACCATCTCATGAGAAGAGAAGACTCCCTGGAAAAGCCCCTGATGTTGGTAAAGTGTGAGGGCAAGAGGAGAAAGGGATGACCGAGGATGAGATGGCTGGACAGTGTCATCGAAGCAACCAAGATGAATTTGACCCAACTACTGAAGGCCGTGGAAGACAGGAGGGTCTGGTGTGCTCTGGTCCATAGGGTCATGAAGAGTCGGACAGGACTTAACGACTAAACAACAAGAACAACACTTATCTCTGTATTGTCCAACTCCAGGGCAGATGCATTTGGGTTCTTGTGGATCTTGGTGGATTCCAAATCCCATCTGCCTCAGCCCAGCCTGCATGACCTACGGCCAAGGGATGAGGGCAGCAGTAGTCCAACAGTAATTAGAGGATCACAGATTTTTCCACCTCTCGTCTGATCTAACTGTCAGATGCTCCCCAGGTTTTCAAGAAGAGGTTTTTCTAATTACTCCTTACCTGGCCCTTTCAATTAGAAAGACCAGGAATTGAAAGTAAAAGTGCCATTGGTCAAAGCATGTGCTTTACTACTGAAATATGTCCCTGACTCTCTCTCTCTCTTTTTTTTTTTTTTACCATCAGCTGCCTTTCCAGGAGCTACCTAAGGTACAGTGGACCCTCTACTTAAGGAATTAATCCGTATTGGAATGGTGGCTGCAAGTCGAAAAGTCTGTAAGTCGAATCTCCATTGACCTACAATGCACTGAAAACCGATTAATCCCATAACCAGTGGTTTTTATTCTATTTGTATTCCATTTTGGTTTTTTTCTGGTCTGTAAGTCGATTCTCTGGCTGCAAGTCGAATCTAAATTTTGCAGCCAGAGAAGTCTGTAACTCAAAAAGTCTGTAAGTCGAGCCGTCTGTAAGTCAAGGGTCCACTGTACTAAATTCTCTCCTACAAAGGGGTTCAGATTAGAGATGGGGATGAATATAAAAAACAGACTGTTTTTTTTTCAACGAATATAGCCAATTTGTCATATATTCATTGATCCGTTATCGTCAAATGTTAAGTCCCGACGAATACAGCTTGATGAATATTTCCCCATTTTTATTCATCACCATACAAAGGCAAAAAAGGCCATCCTATGGCTTTTTCATTCTTCCTACCGGCCCACTGATCAACTGATTGGAGGTATGATAGGCAGCCACCCACCCCCACAGCCTACCCCGCACCCCCTTCCTCTCCCTACCTTTCTCAAGAACAAACTTTTTTATAACTTGCTTAATATTGCTATATCAAGCAACTGGTACCACAAATGGCTTTGAAACTGACATTGTCTTCTGCCTAAATCCATGGCTGCCAACCTTATGAAGCCACAGATGTTCTTGAACTAAAATTTACAGAAGTCTTCACCACTAGTTGCACTGACCAGGATTTCTGAGAGTTGTAGTCCAAGAACATCTGGGGACTCAAGGTTGGGAACCACTGACCTAGATGTATACTCAGCTGCATCACTATGCATGAACATTACATGAGTCTCAGTTTTTTTGTGTTTTTTTACAGGAACCTGGAAGCTGCCACTGTGGCTTCTCATGGAGCAAATGAGGAAGCCATGTAATACTCGCCTTGATGCTAAGGGCATAAACAGCTCCACCTCATGCCACAGCATCTCCAAGTGGTATTGTGTGCTCGAGTTGTCTGAAGGGGTTATCAAATCTCCATTTTTCTCTTGCTCTGGTATTATGAGTGTGGTATCTCTACTGGATCAGATTCTCAGTCACAGAAATTTGGTGGTTACTTCTGCCCACATCTCTCATCTTCCTCCTTTATAAGTTACCCACTTCAGAGTTATCCTCCGAGGAGGTCCTATGAGGAAACTTCTCAGTCTTCACATGGAAGCCTTCAGCAGCTTTTGGCAAGCTTTGCATCGGCCAGTGTAGTGACTCAGAAAAGCAAAGCAACGATATGTCCCAAGGCTAGATAGCCTATAAATAGTACAGAAAAGGTCCAGAGGAGAAAAACATCTGCTCAAGTCCCTTCCAAAAAATTCACCCCTAGAAAAGAACCACAATATGCCAACTGGGTACTAGAATGAGAGCTTGGATACATCATTGCCAAAGGCCAAAAATAGCCGCAGTGTGGTACTGGGCAGATAAGGAGACCAATCCACTCAGTTACTTCCTACCCTTTGATACTGTGAACAATCTCCAATAAATAGGGATTAAGGAAATCATTTCTTCTCTGGTTAACTTGCTTCATTAAGAAGACTGTACCTCAAGGCCTAAGATGACTCTCAGCATGCTGTCTAACACAGTGTGCACACCTGGCCTCATGATTGACAACAAGCAAAGTACCAACTGATTCCATATCAAATTCATTAACTCATTATGCGGAGTCCTTCCTAGGGGGCATGCCAGCGACAGGTCATCTTTGCTGGAAGACTTTCCCGTTCTTCCCACGATTTCTTCAAAGCAGTACTTTGCTTTGAATGACATTCAAGCAGTATCCTAGCAACACAAAAAAAGGCATCAAACAAACCTATTGCAAGCTATTTATTCCGAGATTGTTGCCAGATTTCTGGGTCACATTCTGTGCCAAAACAGCTAAATCAAAATGGACCTCTCTTGGTATGTGACTACTTCCAGAGAGAGGTGGGTGAGTCCTTCCAATCTCACTTTGGATTAATTTGGGAAATGATGAGGTGGTCGTGAATCGCTGTTCCATGGTTCAGCATAGTTTGGTGGTTTGGCCACACAGCTTCTTCCATGGACATCCTGGCTTCACTGGCCTGCCTCCTTTGGCAGGCACCTACTCAGAAGTATTAATACTCTTCCCAACTGTAATCTAGACTTCCATACCACACAAACTGCCATAAGTCTAACATGTGAAATCCTTCAGAGTTCTCTGATACAGAGCTCCACTGCTATAAGTCAAGGAAGTAGATGGCAGCTCTCTAGCAGAAAATTTTTAAGTACCATGTTAGATTATATATCCCGAGATTCCATGGGATGGAGCAATGGCAGACAAAGTGGCATCAATTTGCTACAAATATCCAGTGCAGAAGAACCAAACCAACCAAACCCAAGCAAAGAAAGGAGTTCTGCTACTGAACTATTCTAGGATTCTTCAGAAGGGCAAATAAGCTTAAAATCTTGCATTGAAACAGAAGTGGCCAAATCTCATAAATGCAGAGCTAGAAGGGATCCTATGGCTCATCATATTTGGAGCTGGAAGTGATCCTATAGATCAGGGATCTCCAAACTACGGACCATGGGCCACATCTGGTCCACCTTGCTTTTTTATCCGGCCCGGTCCAGACCTTTCCTACCCTGCCCTCACCTCCCCACCCGCCCTAACAGTGCCTGGTAGAGGATGGGTGTCCCGCTCATCTCCTGCCCTAACGTGCACGCTCTTGAGGAGGCTGGGCAAAGCAGGGCATCTTCCCCTCGGTGCCTCAGGATACAATGGCAGGGTACGGTTGCCAAGAAGGCCCGACACAATGCACAGGTTTGTTTGTGGCTCTCACTGATGCCCCACCCCCACAAGGAGAGGCGCTCGATTCAAGCTTGAATAAGGAAGGAGGGGAAACCCAAGCACTCACTCTTGAGTGAGTGAAGTTCAGCTGTGCATGAGAACTTAGGGGAAGTACCCCTTCCTCCTCATCAGCCATGGGTTCAAGTCCCACTTCAGCAGTCTCCCTCTTATAATGAGTGTGGAGTCGCAGCATGTTAGTTTCCTTTTCTGAAGAAGCCCCTCTTCGTGCTTCCAAAGACTATCACCGGGCACAGGTGGGATGGGGGGGGGAGGCTCCTTCAGCAACAAGACTGGAAGGGCAGACAGGGACCAGTTCATGTATTTCTGCATTCTGTTCATTCCTTTTACTGCCTGCCTCTCCTGGGATCCTGGGTCGTTCACACCTTCTTCCCCCAAGTGCTCCTCACTCATCTCCACCATAGTCAGCCCCACCCATATCCCAGCAATGAGCGAGAGACCCAAGGTGCCCTCTTGCAGTGGGAGGAAACCTTCCACTCCTGTTTTGCCCCTCAGATATCTTACTTACCTCCTCCTCTTTCTCCAATCATCTCGGCCACTACCCTCACCCCACCGCCACCGCCACGGCGTTTCTCCCAAATTCCTTTTCGACCATCGTGTTCTGCTCCTCTCTCCCTCCCTCTCTCTCCACCCCACCCCACCCCGTCAGCTTCTCTGGATTAAAGTTGCTTGTTTTACTATAATGATTTCAAGTATTTCAAGTCTAACTATTGAGCAAGTTTATCCGATGAGCATCTTCAGTCCATTCTAATAATTGGCTCCTCGAGCTTGAAACCTCAGTTTGGCAATATTTTGAAATTAAACAAGCAGTTCCATCATTCCCATTAATATTGTAATATACAAGCTTGTTGATCCAAATACAGTGGTGCCTCACTTAGTGATTGCCTCATTTAATGATTTATTCACTTAGCGATGAGGTTTTTGGAGCAATTTTGCGCTCCGTTTAGCGATGTTTCCTGTGGGGAAATTTCGCATAGCGATGTTCGGGACCTTGCCTCGCTTAGCGATGACAGTTTAGGTCCCCCTGTTTCGCTTAGCGATGTCCGTTTTCACTATTTTAAGTTCAATGCATTCCAATGGGAGGGAGGAAATTCACCAAAAATTAACGAAGAGTCAGAACAAAGCCAAATTAAGTTTGCAAAGGTTTTACAAGGTGCACCAAGCATTTAAAACAGTTTTTAAACATTTTAAGACACTTTAAAAATAGTAAAAACGGACCTGTCAAAAGCATTGAAATGCATTGAAACCTATTCAATGCATTCCAATGGGGGAACCGCGTTTCGCTTAGCGATGTTTCCTACGGTGATTTTCGCTTAAGGCCAGTAATCCGTTCCCATTGGAATGGATTATCTGGTTTTCAATGCAATCCTATGGGAAATGGTGTTTTGCTTAGCGATGTTTTCCCATAGCGATGTTTTTTTGGAACCAATTAACATCGCTAAGCGAGGCACCACTGTAAAACGTATTCATTCATCATAAAACTGTTTTCCCCCTTCCCGACTTTTCCCCCCCTCAGAAAAATATATGATGTGGCCCTCATACTGAAATGTTTGGAGACGCCTGCTATAGATCTTCCAAGCCCAAGTTAGGGATGTGCAGTATTGAATCAAACTCGTAACCTCTGGTTCTACCGTCAGATATCTAAACCACTAAATCAGCTGAAAATTGTGTGTTGAAATAGATGTGACTAAATTATTATGTGAGCTGTGTCTTGATTGAAAAAATGACAAGGTGATAGTCAGAATATAGTACAGAGATGTACAAGATGGTATGTTGATAAAACGGTGATTAGAAATGAATGAAGCTATCCTTCTTTCCATTCAATTTCTTTCATTTCCATTTGTGAAGAAATTTGGCAGTTTTGTAAAGATCATATAAAAACAGGCCAAAGGACATTCCCACTGGCCAAATTGAGCAGCTCTATTGTCAGCATGAGCATGCTAATGTTGCATTTACCCACCACGTCCATGCTAAAGACAAAAAACTTCACAGGATGACATAAAATAGATGGCAAAGTTAACTTAGTACCATCGTTCTGGTTGAACGCATGAGGACCAGAATCCAGTTCAGCTGTCCATTAAAATACAAGATTCCTTGCCTCCAGGAAGCATTCCTTCACACTTCGTCAAGAAAACTGGGTGAGAAATATAACATGCAACTGAACAAGTAGTGAACCATGAAAAGAACAACCCACTGAAGAGTCACCATTGGAGGAGACAAAGCACAAGTGGGGTTGCTGTTATGCTTCTCCTGCTCAACTGGATTTTTGCCCAAAGGTTCAGCCTCTTTCAAAACTCCCTCCCACAGGAAGCCAAACTGGTCCCATCTTGGCTGTTCTTCCACAAAGACCTTTCTCTCCAGGTGAGCTTTCCTTCAGTGACAGGCTGCCTGGGAGGGGTTTTGTGCTCTGTTGCTTTCAAATGTGTTTTTAGTATTGAAATGTGTTTCTATTATTTTGCTTACCATTTTTGATATGATGCTTGTTTAATTCTTTTTTTAAAATATTTTTACACTTACTGTGTTTAGCCTTTGTATATTGTCCTTTTAATGATATGAGTCATCTTGGATCCTTTCGAGGAGAAAGGCTGGGTGGATAAATAAAAATGAAGCATTCGAAAGCTGCAGGGATAGCTAAATCTGCCAGCTTTGCTTTCTCCCACTTTTTGTTTTAAAACCAAAGTTATTTTTTTTTTCATATTTATGAAAAAAAGGATTGAATTTTGGAAAGGTATTGATGTGTGGGTATAAGGGGATACCACCTTAACACCCACTGAAACTTTCACCCACCCCTATTTATTTAATCTTTTATTTATTTGTTTAACTTCTATAGTGCCCATCTGAGTAGGCTTCGGTCTAGATGGGCGGGGTATAAATTGAATCAATCAATCAATCAATCAATCTGGCTACAAAGCCATTCTGGGTAGTTAACAACAATAAAAACAAAAGACGCACAAAAAAGACGTCATCAAATCACAAACATCAGAGGTGAAAATAAACTCAAAATTTAAGCAAAATCAAATACAAATCAAAATCAAAAATAGAACATGCACTGTAAAATAAAATCAATAACATTACCTCTAGTAAGAATGGTCAAAGTGGGGAAGGCAAAATGGAAGAAAAGGAGAAAGGGGGGGGGGGATGCAGTGGCAGAAAAGAACATGGATTGATGTGTGATATAATATACAAGCTAGGACTCCTGTGAGTGATAGCGGCTATAACTCCATCAAGGAGTTCCGGAAACTGCAAAAGCTACTAGCATGAAGGCCATTATTCACTGTTATTTATTCCCTCAATATATTCCCGGATAGGTGATCAAACGCAAGGATGCTTCCCTAATCTAGCAGGAGAAAGGTGAACTCCCTTTTCATTTTCGAAGGACTCCGGGATGGATAAAAAATGTTCAGAATAGGGCAACAGGACGTTCTTGCCTCAACCAAGAAAATTCAGCAAAATCTAGAAAGGTGGGGTGTTGTTTTCTCTGCTGTTGCTTTTTTTAAAGCAACTCTAGCCTTGCTTTTCTAATCAAATGTACCTGGGAAGGTGGGGGGGGGGAAAGCTTGACTTTTATCCAAAATGCATTACAGTAGCATTGATCTGGAAATCCCAATAATTAAGTATAAGCTTTATGTCTGTTTGAGAAGGGGCATTTTCTTAGTCATCATTTTTATTCCGTCTTCCTTCCACTGTAATATAATTAAATTTTATTAGTAGCAGAGAGGTTATTGTACTTGAAAAGATATAAAAGATATGAAAGATATACAATGTATCTTTCCACAAACACACACACGCACACCCTTGATACACAGAAATATAAATCTTGGTTTTTAGACACAAATGCTGACAATCTCACATGGTACGTTCCCAACCTCTCCCACTCCAGAAATAAATAGGTAAGGTGATGGAGTGGGGGGGGGGGCGAGAAGGGTACAAGCTTTAATTATTAAACCCCTAGCTTTCTCTGGGTCCTTTACCCATTTATCCCAGCCTGTAAAGGTGAATCCTCAGCTAGCAGACATTCAGAAGGCCTTCCTGACCGCATCTTCAACCTGTCAAGATTTTAAGCTGGTTATGACCTGAGCCATCCTCCAAGTGCACCCAAGTCCCATAACCCTAAGCACCCTGGTGAGGGTGCTCAATTGTCAACTATCAGCATGTAGAACTCACTACTGCTGCCTGTCCCTTCTGCACTATCTGCCATGGCCATGACCAACTACAGTGGTGCCTCGCTAGATGATGATAATCCGTTCCACTGAAATTGCTGTTTAGCGAAATCATTGTCTAGCGAAAAGCATTTCCCCATTAGAATGCATTGAAACCTGTTTAATGCATTCTAATGGGGAAGAACCATCGTTGTCTAGCGAAGATCGGCCATAGGAAAGCCACTTTGCGATCCGCAGATCAGCTGTTTAAATTGCTGTCTTGAGAAGCTTATGTCCCGAAAACACCTGTTTGCGAGCGCGGAGGGAGCTGTCAAAATCGTCGCCTAGCGAAAAGCGGTTTGTGAAGCAGGGACCAAACATTGTCCACTGAAATTCCCCCATAGGAATCACTGTTTTGCGAATCACTATAGCGACTGCAAAAAGCCAATGTCTAGCGAAAAAACTGTCATGTGGGGGTAACTGTCTACCGAGGCACCACTGTATATACAACTCTGCTCCTCTAGATCAGTTGATGAGCCTGTGGACAATTGGAGTGATTACAGAAAAAAAAATCCTAGGACCCTTTTGTTGAATATGCCGATCAGGGAACCCAGCCTGGAAATTCCTATCTTGTTCTTAAGCCGACAGTAGACTCAGTCTGGACCCATAGGCTAGACAATTGGGCTCAGGGTAAATCTTTCTGACCTGCCCTCAATACTGGCCAGAACCTGATGCAAAAGTGTAAGTACTGTACTAGAGATAGGCAAAAACTGCTGTTATGCAGTTTGGCACGTTTTTTCGGCAGCCTTTTTGACCAATTTTCCTAGCCATTTTTGCTTGTTTGCATGTCTGGTTAACAAAGGCAGTAGTTTGACAGTGGCATATTTGGCACAAAAGGCAAGAAAGTTATGGAAAAAGTGCCTGTTGTCTCACTCTTGCACTGGAGGCAAGAACTCTTGCAGGGATTGGGTGTCGTTAGCAGGGTGCTTTGCTGAATCAAAAGGACCTGCCTAAACCAAGATCACAGCTACTGTGAATTCTCTCTCCTCCACATTCCTAGATGCCTCGTGCACATATACAACAGTCTAAAGTTCGTTCTTGCACATTCTGTAGAAGCTGCGTGTGTGTGTGACAGAGAGAGAGGAAGGGGGGAAGAGAGAGAAATGTGTCTAGCCTGCAGGCTTAATATTGGTTCTTCAGCAAAGCAACATTACTGTAAGCCAGGCCACTGAGCTATGCAATGAAATAAAGAACGGGGAAGGCAGGACAGAAAGAGAAATGGGAGCTCTAACATGTTGTTTATGTGCCCTTTTGAGCATCTGGCAGAAGTCTGCAAGCCAGCCTCTGCTCAGAGACCTTTCTGATTATGGCAATACATATTGAAACACTCTAGTATTAATGTGCAATTTACTAAGCAGGAGAGGGGTGTGCAGGAAGAAAAGCAGGCTTATGAAGTAGTTTAACTAAGCGACAACACAGCACATGGGCTACTTTAATTCTTTTTTATTAAGTATGCACTTTATTGGGACTCCTGGTAATGTGTTTTTCCCCAAGATCCAGCTCTACCACTGAGTGATTAGTGGCACTGAACCTTGTTTACAGCGAAGCTTTCAGAGTAAAATTGCTTTTTTTCTTTTGTACCCCCAGGGAGCAGTTCATGAGTGGTAATAAGTTTAAATTGTAACAATCTCCTGCTGAAGACTTTGCCAATCATTCATACTTTCTCTTTTCTCATACGCTTAAGTTCTCCTCACCCTTGGCAAATGTCAAACCAATTCAGATCTACAGAAGACATCCTTTAACCAAAACTGAACAAAGTCCAGCAATGCTGATTCTTATTAACCATCTCTCCCGTACTTTAATATCTTCAGTCTTTATCTCATTTCATCCAAGCAAAACATTGATGATAATGGTCTCCTCATTTTATAGATGGAAGGAGACACTGTCTCTTCAGATCAGTGTTTCTCAACCTTTTGTATATGACCTTCACCTTATCATCTTATCAAAGAGTCACATCAGGATACAGAAAGCTCCAGGTATGGTATTTTCAGAGTTCAGGGACTACAGCCCCCAGGAATTCCCCCAGCCAGATGTTTTGGGGCTTTAATCAAGAAACAAAATCCCGAGAGGTGTCTTCAGTTTCTTAGGCTAAAGTATTCAGACTCTAGCAGCCATTTTCATTCTTTGGAGAAGAAAGGGGAATAGGAGTTCCAAGAGATTATGGGTGTGGTAGTCTCTGCCCATTAGGATCTCCACAGGAAGTCTCTCAAAACAAAACTACCAGACCCATAATCCCTCAGAGGTCCCAGGAAGCTTAGCCCTACCCACCCTTTTCCATCATCTTCTCCACAGGATGAAAATGGCCACTGTAGTCTGAATTCATTAGCTGAAAGCAACTGTTTGGATGTTCTGGGGGATCTACCTACCTTACAGACACCTGGATGTGGCTCACCTGGTGTCATGTGTGCAGCCAAAGATCCTGAGGGGCTAACTGTAGCTGAGGAGAATGCTGAGCAATTAGAAACACAAACAACTGAATTGCCCCCAGATTCTCCTCCCCCAGTAGATAGGCTGAGGGCCAGGCTTCGGAGAAGACTTATGACGAAAAGGGCAGAGGATCGCTTGAAGGCTGTCCGCAGAAACATCTGATCAACTAGCCCTGAGTACTGACAGGATGAAAAGGCTTCCAGCAGTTCATGGACTGTTTTTACTATATAAGCAGCTCTCAGACAGCTGAAAATCTGTGGAAGCAACAAATCAAACCTCTGGCTTGCATCCACGCTCCTGACTATCTTGAACCGTGTTCTCTGGACCCTTGGCTTTGGACTATGACCCTGGACTATGTTGTGTGAGTTGGGTTTGGTATTTGGATATCGGCTCTGCATTCTCTGAATTTCTGACATAGGACTGGCTTATCGGACTCTGTTGTTGTAACCCCCGGGAACGTGACACCTGGAAGAAAGCTCTAAATTTGAAGGCTTTGAGGCTTGGCTAGGCCTAGCTCCACCTAGCTTCCCATTCAGAAAGAAAGCTTTCAGGTAGCATCAAGACAGGAATGGGAAGTAGGGGTTCGGTTTGGCCTAGATAAACCTCAAAATTTTCCAATTTAGACTTTTCTACCAGTTGAGCCTCCTTCAGGTTTAATAAGATAGGCAGAACTCTCAGAGTGGAAAGTGGTGGCATCTGTAGTCCGGAAATCCAATAAATAAATAAATAAATCCCATTCCTATTTACAAGTATGATCCTTGTGTGCTTTCCTGTCAATTCTAATTTAGGATGACTCTAGTTTGCTCTTTTCAAGGTTTTATAGAAGTGCTCGACTGTTCCCTTCTTGCGGAGGCATTCTGGGATGCGCAGGTTGCCCAAGGCTGCACAAGCTGGCACTTTTGGGGATTCACAGAGCGGAACAGAACTTGCAACCTCTGATTCTGCAGCCAGAAACCGAACTCACTGAGCTATCCGCGCAGCTTTTTTGCAGGTATTCTGTTATCACATTTCGTAAGAGCTGTATATCGTCACTGCCTCCTACCTAGTCTGTGCTCAAATAAGGGCACACATATTGGTGCTTGACTCACCCTGTGCCCTTCTGGAGATACTCTGAGCTGATCCTTATCTAAGCCCATGCCAGTATTTGTGCATTTCCAAAACTCTGAGAATAGGGATATGCAAACAGTAAGGGTCGGTCACGGCAAATAAAGTAAGCCTCAGAGGGTTTGTTGTGGGGGGGTGGGAGCAGGAGGAAGAGAAGGGCCTTGGGCCAGAGAAGTACCAATCTGCAGGACTACTCACTCTGTCCCCTCCTTATTTTTCCAATGGCAAGAGAAAGCCTCACTCTTGCCAGTGAATAGAGCACCTTCCTAAGGAAGCCACACGGAAGGTGGGAGAGAGGAACTTTGAATGGAGGGAATGAGCACAGCATTCTTCCCAAGGCAAGGAAGGGAGTTTCATTTTTTTTTCCACACCACTTGGAGTCTGACCTTGTCTTGTTCCTTTTTCCAGTCTCCTCTTCCCTCCTCCATCAGGCCAGCAACCAAGAAAAGAAGGGCAAATGGTTTATTTCTGTTGAAAAATAAATATGGAAGAAATCTTCCCCTCCTGCCTCCAAACTCCCCACCCTTTCTCTTTCTTCCCTCCTCTTTGCTGGATCTGAAATTAGAAATTATGAGGCCCTTTTCATGCAACAGTGTGTGCAGGAAAGAGGAGCACTGAAGAGACACGTCACCAAGTAGTAGAGCTTAATGGTTTAATCAAGGACTCTGTGGCAGGAAAAGCAAAGATTCGCTTTTAAAGTAAAAAGTATACTTTCCTTTTCCACTGGTGTCAATGCTTTGTTTCCATTAGTTTCCATTTCTATTTTCTCATTTGTAATCTCATAATGTCTTTTTTTTTAAAAAAAATTGTTAACACAACAAATCCTTGATTTAACACAAAGGATCTGTGTGGGGTCCCACACCACCTTATGAGTGCTTCTAGGCTCTTTGCTCCACCCAGTGGTGACCGTGAAAATGCACAAATATTATTGATACACAAGACTGCAGCAATAGATACTGTGCAACAGAGCAGTTTGGCATTCCTTAATGCAATTGCAAAAATGGGATACCCCAAACCAAAAAATTACAACTTTGAAACTGGATTCTAGATCACCAACAAGCTAGGCAGAGATTTAGCAAACTGCCTGCTCTTTCTCTGTGCCAACTTTGGGGGCATTTGGAGAAATGGTGTTTGAGTTATGATTTTTCAAAAATTAAAACTGTTTTACATTCCCTCCCCTCCCCCCCCTCCGTGCAGACATCAGCAACCTTTTCCGACAGCAGATTTAAAACAAATCAAAGACCAAACTTGTTTATCATGAAAACAGTTAGTCCCAGCAGCTTTTAAAAGAAAAAATTGGAAGGAATTCTAGATGGGGTAGGTGGGTAATTTGACTTTGAAATAAGCTATATCCAAGGGGGGAAACCTCTGAGTTTCTGGCTTTCTTATGAGAATGAATGTTCCAAACATAACCTTTTCTCTCAAGCTTGTTGAAACATAGCTCTGACAATTGCTTTGTGTCTGGGTGAGGAGTCGTTAACTGATGAAAAAAAAAAGTCAGTTTCTGTGGTTTTCCCTTGCTTGGTGGCACTCGATGAATGGCAGTGAGCACAAGAGGCTATCCTGTCCAGCAGTCCACAACCTTTTTGGGACTGCAGACCGGCTGAGGAAGGCGGGGCACCCCCCTGCACTTGTGCGCATGCGTGAAGGAGTGCTCTCTCTCTCGCACACTCTCAGGCGCAAGTGCGAAGCGGTGGGGGAGCACACACACACGTGCCAGCAGCAGCGTGAGCACTCACCCACACCTTTGTGCATGCACCAGAGCACCTGCACACCCCTGCGCATGCCCCCTCACCCCTTCACATGGGTGTGTGGGCACTCAGGAGCATACGTGAAGGGATGGGGAAGCACTCACGCATGCAAAGCAACTGTGGGGTGAGTGTGTGAGGGTGTGCGAGAGGTCTGTCTTCACGATCCAGTTCGGCTCAGGCCACGGACCGGCACGGGCCGCAGACTGGGAGTTGACGACCTCTGCTGTAGACCAGCTTGACCGCTGCAATTGGTGTTGTCAACATTCAGGCTGCCCTTTGCTATGTAAAGCTTGGCATCCTTTTTTCCTGCTGGCAATGTGGGCACAATATTGTGCAGCAATAGAAGGCCATTTGTATTCGTGAAGGCCATTTCCTGGCTTTTTGAATCACGGCCACACAAGCACCATATCCCACATCTATATTATGCATTTGTCCAATATATTATGCATTTGTCCAAAAACAGTGGAAATTCCTAATATATATAATATTTACAGTTAGGCACGGGGTATGCATTTGTCTCAGTCGCAGTTAGATTAATTCAAGATCCTGAACAGGTAGGTGCCTGGAGAGGGGGAATGTTATGGAGAGTCAAGAGTAATAAAGTCACAACATGGTGGTGGTGGGGACACAAAGTCAGCCTTAATACTTTATATGTGATAACCGTTATTTTGTAGTGAAAAGCATACTGGCCATCCTTGCCATGACAAAGTTCAGCAGTGCTGAGCTTGCTTAAAATCTTTACTTGAATCAATTCTTATGACATGACAGTCACAGGCTTTGGTCAGTCTGTTTTACTGTCTTTTTATTGCCTTCAATGCTATGCAACGGGTGCATTTTATTGCATTTAAAAAATAATAATATTGCCTCTTATACATTTTATGACCGTTTCCTATTGGGTTTTGTTGCATTTTAGAGTTACACAATGAATATTATGCATTATTTATTACTTACGATAAGCAGTTATGAGTCTTTACTTCCTCCAAACAGCTCAAACCCGGAACCTGTGGCTCTGCTTCTTCATATTTTGTCCCTACAGCAACATTTGTGTCAGGTAGGCTAAGCACAGAGAGCGAATGGGTGGCGGGCCCGAGACTGCTGAATAGGCTTCATGGCTCAGTGGAGACGTGAAGGTGTTTTGTCAAAGTCCTAATCTAAAACTATAACCATTGCACCACGTGGGGCCCTTTCTCAATATGCATTGTTTGTAGATGCCTGTAGATGTCAAGTGGCATAACAACCTTTTGGAAGAGGAAAATGTGCAAAAAAATCTTAATTAAATAAAATGAAGGTGCCCATTAGATTTTCTACCATAAATAAAGCAAGAACTGATTTATTCACATTTTTATCCATTTTACATGCGGGGAGAGGGCAGAGGGACTGCCCTCCCTAGCCTTTTCAACTTCAGCTCCTATAATTCCTAGTTTTTCCACTACCTTTCTTCAGACTGTGTGGTTTGCTCAAGGCCATATAGGCTGGCTGTAGTTGCAGGAAGCCCAGTGGGGAATCACGCTCCCAACCACTGGCCCTGCAGCCAGCAACCTAAACCAGCCTGCTCCTATAATCCCTAGTTTTTCACTACCTTTCTCACTTAAGCATAGCAACCAGTTAGGTTACTAGCTGTATGTTTTAACTCCAAAACTGCAAAGCAGAATAATTCATTTCAGCCTATTTGCCTGCAAAGAATCATAAAATTGTAGAGCTGGGAAGGGACTGAATGTAACCTCTTGATAAAGCAAGAGAAAATTTTAACTGGGGCGTTGTGCCTTATTGCTTAGAATCTGTTCTTCGTGTTGATTGTTCTCCCATTTTTAGTATGGTATCGGTTTGGTTTTATATATTTGTATACTTACTGTTTTTAACTTTTAAATATTGTCTTTTAATGATAATGGGAAAAATATTTTAAATAAATGAAGCAAGCAAGCATCTTTGGCAGGTGGTTATCTTATCTAGCCCTTGTTTAAAAAACCACAAAGAAAGTCCACCATCTTCCAACGTGGCAAACTCCATTATCAAAAAGGTCTTCCTAATATTAGACAACGTTTCTTGGTTTCCAGATCTTTTACTACCCTGGTTGAAGAAAGGTTTTATTACCATACCAACACCACTGACTTGTTAGTATGTTTCATCTACCTACAGTGGTGCCTCGCAAGATGATTGCCTCGCAGGATGATTAATTGGCAAGATGATTAGTTTTTGCGATCGTTGTTACACTTCGCAAGACGATTTTTGCAAGATGACGATTTTTCCCCATTGGAATGCATTAAATAGATTTCAAAGCATTCCAATGGGGAGTGTGTTCCGCAAGACGATGTTTTCTATGGATGATTTTCGCAAGACAGCGATTTTTCCATTGAAACGCATTAAATAGATTTCAGTGCATTCCAATGGGAAACCGCATTTCACAAGATGCTGTTTTCGCAAGACAGCGATTTTTATGGAACGAATTAACATCGTCTTGCGGGGCACCACTGTACAAAAAACCACAAGTTATTAAATGCCATATCAAGGTGCATATGTCAGTCTTACCTTAGATTCAGCCCATAACAAAATAGAATACATGTTCAGCTAGTTTTTGGAAAAGATGCTCCCCTTGATTGATTGATTGATTGATTGATTGATTGATTGATTGATTGATTGATTGATTGATTGATTATGCATCACATGATTTCCCTCACCTACTCATTGTGCAATTCACAGGCCCTGTTTTGTGTCAGAGTGCCAAGTTATATATCTCTGACAAAAGCTGTGGGGTGGGGGGGGGAAAGCTGGTTAATCTGTGGGACTATGAATTCTGCTCGATGTCTAGTTTTACCATGATGATCACTTAACTTTTAATTTGATCCGGATGACCACTACCTGCAAATTGTTAAGGCAGAAATAAAATATTTGGTGTCCTCAACCCCAATTTCAGCCTACAATGAAGGCAGGACAGAAGGTAACTTTTGCAGTGGGAAGTGGCAGGTTCCACTAACTTTCTACCTCACACCTTTATGGGTTTCTTTCCTCTGAAGGCTAAGGTAGGCGGGGGGGGGGGGAGTGTCTGGAAAGAAGGGATATCAGGAGTAATGAAGTTCTCATTCTCCCTTATAGAGGCCCTCCAATTTAGATCCATGGTATGCAACAGCCAGGAAGTTAAGAATCCCCTGGTTGCCATGGAAACATTACACTCCAGCCATATTGGAAGAGATTTTTCCACTCACAACAGACCCTTATTCTCTTGCCGGATTTTTCTTTCCTTTTATTTTTTTTAAGAACAAACCAAACTTCTCAAAAAGTGTGTTTCTGACTTGTCTGGGAAAACGTTATTTCAATATGCTTTCAGTTGTGACCTTTTAAACAATGTGTGCATGAATTTTGTCAAACAAAATGAGCAGTGCGTTAATTGCCATCCGGTTCATATCACTCCCTCTCAATAGGACCAGTGTTTGCACAATTCCAACGACAAGAGGTTTCGCAGTAATGACAGCAGTAATTCGGCGGGCAGAACAAGGGTAACATGTACTTCATACATATTGGCTTCAGTCATTATTTCAAGTTTCATCGCTAGCAATGACAGCAGCATATGGCCTCCTGCTCTTATCCTCCCCGTTCTCTTTTTATGGAAATACTAAAATTACAAGGGGCGGGAAGAGAAAGGGAGGAAAAGACACTGTCTGAAATGCATTGTCCAAAGATCCCTTTATATTCACCACGTGATTACTGGTTTTAATGGTAAATCCACCACTGTCCCAATTTATTTGTAAAACTGCCCTTTTCTGGTTTAACTTATTATACTATTCTCCATGCAGCACTGGCATGGGTGCATAAAAGCATGCTTTGGAACCTTGGTTTCAACTGTTTGGTCCATGGAGGTGGTGATACTGAATCTTGAGACTGCAACAGGATGGAAGAAAACAGATCGACAACTGCAGCACAAGTATACTAATACATTGCAGCTACATGATACAGTTATGGAAGTCTGATCATGCTGTAATGCCATTGCTCCATTCTTTAGCATCCTGGGATTTGAAGTTTGTTGAGGTCCGCTGTTTGAGGTTCGGGGAAGGGCATAAGGAATCTCTAGTACAAAATTCTAAGTAGGTTCCTACATGAAAGATCATTGTATTCCTCAGGATGGACCTGTGACAGCTAAAATGATAGCAAAGTGCTGTAACTGGAGTACTGTTACATACACTCTATGTTAATGTCTCAAAGACCCAGAACTGGAGATGCTGAGTTCCGAAAGACACAAGGATCTTCCATATGCAAATCATGTGCTCTACAGCTAACTTTTTCCACCAGTTCATACTGATGAACACATTTACAAACTGATAAAAAAAATCCAGCTTGAATGTAAATAAAATATTAAATTGAAAGTATATTGAAATATTTGTCTTGAACTATGTAGAAGGTTAACATGACAGTCCCGTGGTGTTTCAAGTTCAGTGATTTGCTCTACTTTACTTTACCAGACCTATGTAGTTTCAATTCATTGGAATCCATAGAAAGTGTAATATCAGGAGTAGAAAATGTAATGGAGATGTCTATTCTAATTATTCTCCTAGTTATTCAGGATCCTGTACTTACAGATCCAGTAAAAATAAGTTGTTTACAGCGTGAAAGGAAAGGTAAACATCTGAGAGAAATATAAATATAGGGAGGCAGGAGATACGTGGCAACACAACACGACAATGCCCCACCACATACACTGGGTATTAGCAACACTGATGCCAGGTAGCATCATGTAGCAGTAGCAGCAGCTGCAAATGAGGACAACATGAATTTCTCTTCGTAGATTCAAACCGGTTTGGCTGAGTGAGCACTTAGAATGATTTCCTTTGTGTCATTTATAGTGTTTTAGAGATGCATTCTTTACTTTTTGATTAGCTCTTGCATTTTTAGAATGTAGTGGAAGAGCCTTGTCGTACAGTGGTTAAACTACAGCGGTGCAGTGAAGACTCTGTTCATAAACTGAGTTTGATCCTGGACTCAGGTACCCAGCTTGAGGTTGACTCAACCTTCTATCATTCTGACGTCAGTAAATTGAGTACCCAGGTTGCTGGTGGGGGTGTCAATGCATAGGCTACATAACTAAATTATCAACCACCCATAGAGCACTCTGTACAGTATATAAGCAGCACACCTTTTCGTGTTTTATTGTTGTTGTTTTTATGTTCATGAATTTTGGGACTGAATTCTGACTTAACTATTTGCTGTAACTTAAGTTTAGTTTTCATATATTTTGAGCATTTGTGCCTACAGTTTTTCTTAGAACAGTAAGAATGTTTTCAATATATTTTGACTTGTCACTTCCTGAAGTATTTTTGGGCATATGGAACACAGAAGCAATATAGATAAAGAAAGGCTGTAGAATTAGACACGCTGAAATTGCCTGGAATCATTGCAACAATGAAAAGACATACTTTGTTACACAGATGAATTGTGATATGATGGGAAATAATTGTCTGCTATTGTGGAATTAACCCTTTTTTGGAATAAATGCTAGCTGAGATGAACACAGGCTGTTAATTTCTCTCTAGAAAGTTCTGTAGGGCTTTTAGGGAGATGTTCAGGTGTTCAGTTATCTGACCTAACATGATTCCTGGCACTGAGTTCTTCAGTTTCCTTTGGTGTCATAATTCTTAAACTCAAGTACAGTAGGGCCACATTACCTGTGGGGGATCAATTGTAAGCCCCTGCCCCCAATGACATAAAGAACAGGTATAGAAACTCTCTCTATAAACATTGTTTTTGATCCCTCTAGTGGTCAGTTTGGGTAATACACCTTGGAAATATATATTTCTTTTTTGAAATAATATTTTCAGGCAACGGATAAATGAAACTGCAGGTACTGATCCCTCAGATATAGTAACCCTCCTGTTCTATGAGGAGCAGATAGAGCAGATAGCTATTTTATGGGAGAGATGTTCTGACAAAACCAAGTTATGAGTTTTTCTGGAGGTTTTATTAACTACTGGGCTTGATATGGTCATTGTTACAGAAACTGTTTTATTACACTTATGGATTACACTGATTAACTCTTCCCTCCTACCCCACACCTCAAATGTGCATAAGTCAGAGAAAGAGAGAAGACTTAGAAATAAAAAGAGGGAAAGATTATTTTCTTAACTTGCTTTGAAGTTTCCATTTTGGATGCCAAAACAAAACAGAAAGATAATGAATGAATGGACAATGAATGACTTGTTTTCCCACCAGCATTCATGGCTGCTGAACACTGCTGCTGAATATCTTTCACATAAAATTCTTATGGCAAGAGGTAACAACAGGAAGGATCCATGCATAGGATCATCCCCAAAAACCAAGTAGAGCTTCTGTTAGAATAGAAATAGACAATATCAGAAGGTCTAGGGCCTATTTTCCAGCACAGTAACCCTAATGTGCTATGGGGAAAACCAACTGTTCTTTGTGAAGACAGCTATTTCCATAGTTTTAAGAGAACACACCTGTAGGTATACTTTGATACAACGAAGTGGGGGAGGGCATGCCTTGTTTAATGGGAGAGTCATGCCCCTGGAGGTTTCTGGAGGTAGGATCCTCACCTTTTGTAGAAAACTTTGGGGTGGGCAGAAGCTCAGGAGGAAAGTCAAAGGTCTTTGGAAAGTAAAAAAATAGTTGACTAAGAACATGTTAGGATTAGGCACCCTTCAGTCTCAAGAGACTATGGTAACGTGCTCTGAATGGAGGACTTGGAACAGCGTCTAGTGTGGCTGAAAAGGCCAATTCGAGAGTGACAATCCCTTCCACACTGAAGACAAATACAATCTTTCCCCTGTCCAGCTCCCTGATTTTGCTGATTTTGAGACTGCCTCTTTGCCTCAGCCTGCTGGACAGGGGTCTCTTCAAAACGGGAGAGGCCATGCTGCACTGCCTGCCTCCAGGCTGAACGACGAGCAATTTATAATAAAGCTTTCTTCTCTCTGTTTTTGTGCTCGTTCTGCTTTTCCCCTCAGAAAATCAATTGAAAACTTTAGTTACAACTGAACATAGACTGGATTTTGGAACACCAGATCTTTCTGATATACTCAGGCATCTGCAGACTTTGTTATTATTTGAGCTAATTATTCTGTGGCCCCAAATCCAGGGGGGAAAGAGTTCACTTTTTTTGTACTGAAGCCCGACTAAATTCCAGAGGACTGAAACATTACTTTTCTGGGCGGTGGGGGAATGGGTCCATGGGCCGATAGCCTATATTATAAATAATAATAACACACATTAAATCATTTAAGAATCTGTATCCATATAATAATTATTATGGGTCATCCATCATGCCAATTCCAATTATGGCCACCCTTTCCAAGCTTTCCTTGATAGAGAGCTTTCAGAAGTGATTTACCAATCCTTTAGGTGTGTGCGTATAGTGGTGCCTCGCTTAACAATGTTAATTCATTCCAGTGAAATCGCTGTAGAGCGAAACCATCATAAAGCGAAAATAAAAAAAACTCATTGAAACACATTAAAACCCAGTTAATGCGTTCCAGTGGGCTAAAAACTCACAGTCCAGCAAAGATCCTCCATACGGCGGCCATTTTCTGTGCCTGTCTAGCAAGGAATCTGTCCTAGAAAACAGCAGGGGGGCATTTTCTTCAGCTGGCAGCCACTTTGGAACCCAATGATCAGCTGTTCGCTGATCATCGTAATGTGAAAAATCGGTTCCCGAAGCAGGGAACCGATCATTGCACAGCGGATTTTGCCCATAGGAAGCATCATTTTGTGATCGCTTTTGCGATCGCAAAAAGGCATCATTAAGCAGATTCATCATTATACGGGGCAATCGTAAAGCGAGGCACAACTGTACTCTGGGATAGCATAGTTTACCCTAGGCTATACAGGCTGGCTCTTCTCTAGGGAGTCCCAATCCCCCACTGCCCAGAAAAGTAATGTTTCAGTCCTCTGGAATTTAGTCGGGCTTCAGAACAAAAAAATTGAACTCTTTCCCCCCCTGAATTTGGGGCCACAGAAAAAATAGCTCAAATAATAACAAAGTCTGCAGATGCCTGCATATATCAGAAAGATCTGGTGTTCCAAAATCCAGTCTATGTTCAGTTGTAACTAAAGTTTTCAATTGATTTTCTGAGGGGAAAAGCAGAACGAGCACAAAAACAGAGAGAAGAAAGCTTTATTATAAATTGCTCATCGTTCAGCCTGGAGGCAGGCGGTGCATCACGCCCTCTCCCAATTTGAAGAGGCACTTGTTCAGTAGGCAGAGGCAAAGAGGCAGTTCTGAAATCGGCAAAATCAGGGAGCTGGACCGGGGACAGATTGTATCTGTCTTCAGTGTGGAAGGGATTGTCTTGGCCTTCTCAGCCACACTAGATGCTGTTCCAAGACCTCCATTCAGAGCACGTTACCGTAGTCTCTCGAGACTGAAGGATGCCTACCATCATCATGACTACAAAAGAACTCATCTATTTTCCCCTTGTCTAAAGGATGCCAGAAATAGACGAGTAGACATTGTCTAGAGGGGCTGGGTAAAAGTTAAATAAATAAATAAATAAATAAATAAATAAATAAATAAATAAATAAATAAATAAATAAATAAATAAAATGGGACTGTGGACCAGCCTCTTGCCTGGTTAAATACATGGACTTTCTTGCCATAGCATTTTCTGAACATCTAAGGCAGAGATTTCCAATGTCCAATTACAGTTCCATATTAGACCAACATTTCCCCAAGGCAACCTGTGTCTAGCTAGCTATACACATGGCCGTACATGGTCTCTGGCCCCAAAGAGCTGTAACACTTTAACTTATGCTGTAAAGCTTTAACTGCTACCACCACTGTTGGAAACCTCCTGGGCACAGCCTGATCATGACTCAATAGCTCTCCCTCCTTGCTTTATTTTTTTAAGCACCCAATGAGCCCTTTGATGTCTGAGATTTGCTTGGGAACATTTGTTCCATTATTGTCTTTGATGATATAATCACGCACACTGATTTAGGGTTTAATTGTAGGTAAGCATGGTGTTTGACCATCTGTTACTGACTCTATAAAAAGATTTTTCTTCTTGTGTAATACTCTGCAATACTGAGAAAGAAACGTAGAGAAACAAAAGGTACATTTATGGAGGAAAACATATCCCACATATCCAAGCATGCCTGCTGGTTCCAAAGGCATACATTTCTTCTTGCTACATTATACGCCAAACAAAAGGATCTTTTGTCCCTGCCCCTCCCCCCATGCATATACCTGTTCATGGCAGCCTGGTTTACTGAACGGCAGCTTTAAACCTAACCCAATAGAGGCCACTTCACCCAACAAGGCACCTGTAAGGCCCTAAGAGAGCAACTAGGTAGGTATGTGCCCTGGTCTGTGTGCATCACTGTTCCTTTCAATATTTATTTATTTATTTATTTATTTATTTATTTATTTATTTATTTATTTATTTAGATTTATATGCTGCCCATCTAGACCAAAGGTCTACTCCAGTGGAGGCAAACCTTTTTCGGCTCAAGTGCCCAAAACGAAGGGGGTGGGGAAGAAACCAATGGCTGCTGTGCCGCC